>NC_056731.1:1494123567-1494224241 GCF_019279795.1 Protopterus annectens | reverse complement strand
CATGTTCCTGACCATCTTAATTGGGTGGGGCCTGAGACCGGGGCCGGGCCTTGCAAGCATCTGTACACCTGGTCAGCCACAGACTACTGCTTTTGTCCTGTACCTCAAATACGCATATCTCAAACAGTAGAGGGCCACAGACTGATCCATGGGGTACACCAATTTGGAAGACTCTACTACTAGAGGTGGGTTTCACTACTTTGACTGAGTGGGTACTATCATTGAGCCAGTTAGATACCCATCTGGTAACATACAGGTTGATGCCTAGCTGTGTAGGTATATGCATCCTGGTCGCCTGGGGATTATTGTGAGAGAATTGGGCTAGGTGAAGGTAGGCATTGTTCACCTTCTTCCCCTTGTCCTTGTCTTTGTTGACCACTTCAGAGAAGTCAACCAGGTTTAACAGGCCTGTTCTTCCTTTGACAATACCACACTGTGTGGGCGCAGACATTTTGAGATTGCTGATGTCCCTCTTTATAACGTCCTTGATATTGCCTTCCATGCCCTTGCAGAACAGGCTAGCTAGGCTGATGTGCATACGATTGGCTGGGTCAGTGGATTGCTCTGCCTTCACGTATAGGGATGACATTGCCTGTCCTCTGTGCAGATGGGATGACACTGGTGCTCAGGCTTTGGTTGACTACAGTGCGTAATGGATCTGAGAGCTCATGCCTGAGTTCATGTAAGACACACCCAGGGATGGTATCAGGCTTATGGAGACTTCTGTGTGTTGTCTTTGAAAGGGCATTATAGGCCTGCTTTCTGATGATGGGGGGACAGGTGCTGTGCATGCATATGTGTACTGATGGGGGGACGGGGGTTGATGTTTACACTTCACCTGTCTGTAGCAGGTTGCCTATATCTATGTCTTATGTATATGGTGGTGTTATTGACCACCACTACAGAGTAGATTTGTGTGTTGCCACTGAGATCGCAGACATATGTGTGGAAGGCCTAGTGATTGGTCTTGGTGGATGTGTCCAATCTGCACTCAAAGATAGCCTTAGGGTAATTTACCTGTGATCTTATTTGCTTGTGCAGACCAAGGTGACATTGCTTCCAGTAAGGCATCTGTTCCTTCTTGGTTCAGTCCAGCAATTATTTCCACCTATTATGGTATTTGTGTATTGCTGCTGTCCACCACAGATGTTTACCCTACCTTGAGGGAGATGATGTTGTCCTGTCAGGTATTGCTGAGTCAATACAGCTATGTAGGTGCTCACATAGTATTGTGATGTGGGCTTAGACACTACTGCTCGTTCCAACTGATGGAACATTGGCTGTAAAGCTACTTCTACCTGCTCCGAGGAGATTTATAGTAATTTGTGTAAAGTTAATTTTGTTTGACCCTGACAAGAAGGAGGGCAGGGGAGATGGTGACCTGAACAGTGATGGCTATGTGGTCAGATCTACCAAGGAGGATGACACTGTGGGAGTGCTGCAGTGGCTACTCATGTTGGTTAGGTCCAGGTACAGGATAGTTCCACCTGTCATAGGAGTGTTGGCCAGCTGATCCACTGCATTGTCATTGACAAATCTGAGGAAACTGCGCATTCATGTTCAGGTGGCATAGGTCATGCACACCATGGTTGAGTAGTTGAAGTCACCCAGGAGCAGGGTAGATGATTGAATCCTGATAGATTCCAGCAAGTCCCAATAGGTGTGGTAGGTGTCTATAGTCATGGTTGGAGGCCTGTAGCTAGCTAGATTTGAGTAGGTGTTTTGACAACTGTTAACTGCACTCGGGATGTCTCTTGTGTGTGGTACTGTTTGGTCAGCCTGGAGGTGTGTATGTGTATGATAATGTTTAACAGTCCACCACCTATAGCTTTGCAGCCCTCCATTTGGGATCTAACTGTATGATGGAATGAGTAACCTGGGAAGGTTAGTGTGCTCTCCACAGCTGCAAAGCAGGTGTCAGTGAATTCACAAATGTCGGCATCCTACAGGACAAGGTACGCTTGCACTGACATGGGTTTCATGCTAAGACACCTACCTTCTGTTAAAGCAAGATATCTGCACAACAGCACACATCACTGGTGGGCAAAGGCTGGAAAATAGTGTCACTTTATGAATCTTGCTGAAACACACTTATTTTCCAGCAAAGATGGTATTACTTTCACAGGTCTACTCCACAGGATATGAAATCTGACAATCAAATGTATGCTACTATGTTATGACTTCAGCCTTTAATGGGTTGCCAGTGATTTGTCAGACAATACACAACTGTCTGAGGCATTGACTAAAATATGAGGCAGATATGTGGTCAGTCTGCAAAACTCTGGGGAGTTGTCAGGTATGGGTTCAGTATATAACATACAGGTCAACATATACTTCTGTGCCTGTTGTGTACTATGCACATACTCTACATAAGTCTCTTACATTTGTAAGACAAGCATATATATCATAGTAGCATTCACAGGTGAGATATGACTATTTACAGCATCACAGGTAGCTGCACTAGCAGTCTCACACTCAGTATTGGACAACAGACACTCCAGTAGTAGTCATACATGAGCTGATCTTTGCTGGGGTGACTCAGGTGCCAGAGATGTGATCCATTTCACTGCAGACAGGGCAAGCAGGAATGGCCATAGGTGCTGGACAGCAGTATATGAGTCCAGCAGGTCTTGTTGCAACCTAGTGTTTAACTTCCTATTTCACATTATTGCATCCACCTTCTGCATTCCATTACAAGCTTACGTGACTGACTTACCTGTTATAGTGCTGAAGAGTTTCCTCAGAATAATGCAAATGGTTAGGTTTGTGTAGTTGCAGTCTGTCTTTGTGTAGATAGGTTCAGACCTGTGTTGCATAGGCAACAGCTTGCCTTTTGTAGGTAATGCTCATGAGCAGGAGATGCCCTGTGTACCAATCTGTGTCTCCCACTTGCTTCTTGCATCCAGAGCAGCTGTGTTGTCTTTCCATTAGCAAATGCCATAACAACACAGTGCTATAATTAAGTCCTTCATGTGGGCCTTTCCCTTTTTCCTTGCCTGTGGACATTATGGAGGTGTGGGAGCTACAGCTTCACAGACGGTAGATGGAAATACCTCTCAAGACAAGGCATGTGGAAACAGCCCAATAACATGGGGACAAAGCTCCAGAATTTAGTACATATTTTAAGTTAGTATTGCTGTTATGCACATAGATGATTGCTATATTAACAGGGTTTGTCTGGACATGCATTTTCTACATCTCTGACATACCTCTCAACTGTCCAGATGTCCACAGACTGCCCAGAGGTTTGCCTGTTATGTTTGGTCTATTCCTCGGACAATTTTTGTTTTTGAGAAATCAATAGGATAATATGTGGACTGTAGTCAGTAAATGTTGACACCCATTAGTGTTTCAGACATCATATCCTTCAGGGATGTTATCTTACAACAAACCCTGTAACACCAGCAACTGTTTCAGTTTGTAACACCATTATGTGGGATATGTCCCTCTTTTCATCCCCCGTGTCCTCCACGTATGTCATGCTTTGTCCGGATGTCTTCCAGTAAGAGGTTCAGAGGTATGGTATATCATTATCTAGTGACTGCACTCCTGATATCATCCCAGTGACTTAGCAGACTCCTGGAAGTGATATGCGGCAGTGGCCATAAATATAGTCCCACACCCTGGACATTTTGTGGAAATCTGTACAGTTGAGAGTTATATATGTCTGACCATTAACAGACTGCCAAGATTGTATACCAGTGTTGTGTGTAAATGTTTGTTGGTCTGAGCAGGGAGAGCAGATGTGAGTGTCATAGATCCTTTTCTATCTGATTGTGCATGCTGCTACAGTTACTGGTGGTCTATCAGGTGTATATGTTTGTAGGGGCAGACTGAAAAATGTCCTGTAACACCTCAGAATTCCCAGTAGACTGTGAGTTGGGCCAGTATATGCCGATGTAGTGTGTGACTGGCAATCAGGATATGTTTGTTCAAACAGTCTTTCTACTCCAGAGTTCATTTGGGGTACTTGTATGCTGTTGTGACTGTGGTGCAAATGGTTTTTGGTGTATAATTTCTCACCAATGTCTGCTTTTCCCTACAGTTCTATCCCTGTAGTGCATGATATATTTTGAGATACATGGGTAATTCCTCAGAGCTGAGTTGGGATAGTGTTGTGTTGGTCTTACTATGGTTCAGAAGGTGCTTGGGTGAGATAGTTGGCAGCTCTCAGTCTTTCTTCTCTTCTGTTATATGACTGCAGTCATACCTCTCCACTGTCCAGATGTATAGATACTGTCCAGATGCGTGGCTCATATGTTTGGTCTGTTCCCCATAACAGTTGTGGGTTTCTGACAAATCACTGGGATGATGTGAGCATTGACATCAGTAAATGATGACAATCATTTGTGTTTCAGACCTGAAATCTATCAGGAAATATATGTTAATTCAAACCGTGCTACTCTAGCAGACTTCTGCACATATAACAGCCATATTTCAAAGATGTCACTATTGTTTGCCCTTCACCCCCCACTTTGTCAGGCTTTTTGCAGATGTCTTGCAGTAAGAGGTTGTTTTATGTATATATATATATATATATATATATATATATATATATATATATATATATATATTATAATATTGTTCTATTTATATTTACATATATATGTATATAAGAGTATTACTGATATATATCTTTCCCTTATGTCAAATGACTGTAGTACATGATATGTTTGTAAAGTGCACAGGGTCCTGGGTTCAAGACTTGGTAGTGATGACTTTTCTCACTCATGTTAAATGACCATAATGCATGATATGTTTGTAAAAGCATTACAAATCCTCACAGCTCAGATGGTGTAGTGGTACGTTGCTGTGACTGTAGTTCACAGTGTCCTGGGTTTGAGACTTTGCAGGGCTGATTATGTTGTTACTGGGCAGAACAAGGACTGATGGAGACAGTGATTAAAGCACTTTTAAGCAGTTGTAAGTGGGTTTGTGCAGTTTTGCATGAAGCTAAGTGATGCTAACAGATGGTTAAGTCATCTTAGCTTCACATAGCACCGCTTACTCCCGCTTACACCTACGCTAATTTTAATTAAAGAAAAGAAAGAAAAAAGGTGATAGGAATGTGGTGAAATGGGGGAAAGCAGGGGGTAAAACATTAGGAAAACCAGCTAGGGATGTGCAGTGCAGGTGTAGGAAAGGACCATAGCTCTACATTTCTTCTGCAGCAACAGCTGTGAATTATGTGTATAATTTGGAATTTATAGCCTCACACACCACAGGGAGGGGTGTTGATGACAGACATTTGTAGAATAATTTGTAGGTAGATTGATTAATTTCACTGTACATGAGGGCAAAATGTTGAGCTATGTTTGGTGCAATGACAGATGCCCTTTTTTAGGTGAGAGTGGGATGTTGGGGAAGGGCTGTATGTATGCTTGGGGAGGTAGGTTGGGTAGGATAGGTAGCATTTGCAGACAGACAAGACAGCAGCCAGAGGTAGTATATGACACATGAGGGGGTAAACACCTTGGATGGGGATGGTGGTTGGGAATCAGAGGCCCATGGGCCCCCAAATGGATACAGTGGCACTGAGGTCCTTACCCATGGGCAGTCACCACTGCACCTTCACAGCCCCAAAGGTGGCTGTGCTGCGTGCTGGACAAGAGGGACAGCTTGCCCCTTGAGGTGCACCAGGCAGCCCTTCATCTGGCACAGCTGCCCACGCAACTCAGCATGGATTATGCTGCGCACCATACCCCAAAATATTCTGCCAGGTCACGGGTTCCTCTCCATGCCCACGCCCGGTGAGGATGGCCCCCATCCCCTGAGGTGGTTCCACCTGAAGGTGGTGCAGGACCAGCAGAAGAGGAGGATATTCCAGATTGGGTTACAGATGTGGTGGTGTACAGTGCCATGGTCAGACGGGGTGAGACGGGCGGATCCACTGGGATCTGCCTTCCCAAATGTGCTATGGTATTGTGGTTTCCCAAAATATATTGGTTAGTCATGAACACATTTCAAAATTAATTATAACAGCATGAGTGGGTGTTCCCATTTACTCAAACCAACAGATTTGAAACAATTGCATAGCAAACAGACCACATGCATAAATGGAACAACAGTAAGCATTTTAATAGCATGCAAGTTACATTGACAGCAACATGCCACCAATAATGGTATTTGAACAAGGTATATTAATATGAAACCAATGACATATATATTAACAATGAATCCCAAAAAACCACACAAACCAATAACGGGAAAATATCCAAAAGCCACAGGAACCGGAGCCAAGTAAAATCCAAACAGATTTAATATCTTATAACCAACAAGTATATAAAACCAAGCGCTTTCACCCGGCCTCTGCCAGGCTTTCTCAAGGACTGAATAAAATTATACTACACAAATCATAATTTAAATACTTAATTACAGCATCAGCTGATTAACAATTAATTACTGTCAATTAACATGTCTGTAGTCATTAGTTCAATTGTAATTTTTTAAACATTAAAATTATATTTTAACATATTAAAAACATTCAAGTTAATTGAACCAACCCCTTCAGACAAACTTAAAGCCTCTCTATCCTCATTTTTAAAACCAGACCAATATTTATGTGTTCATTTAGTCCTGGCCACCTAGTGGCATCTAATTTAAGCTGCCAATAAAGTTCACGGTATTCTAACCGTGTCTCCCAACTGCCTCCTCTTATTTCAGGGGTAATTTGTTCCAATACCATAAACTTTAATTTCATGTCCTTATATTTCTGAGAATGCTTAATGAAAGCATTTGTTTCTTTACCTCTGTTGATGTCGTATAAATGCTCATACACTCGTTTTCTCAGGGGTCTCCCTGTTTTGCCTACATAAAAACCTAAGCAAAATGTGCAAACCCCCAATTATACCACTCCCTTTGATGCACAATTAAAATAGTTATTAGATCTAATCGTAAATTTTCTTTGAGGTAAATAGAGTGTACCCTGATTTAACATCAAAGCACATTGATTACAATGATTACATTTAAATGTGCCCATTTTATTCCTATTAATCTTAGCCTCCACTTTCCTTTCAAAAAGTTCTTTTAAATTAGACCCTCTTTTTCTTATAAAATGGGGGTTCTCCCCAAATGATTCCTTCCATTCCTCATTCATCCCTAAAATTGGCCAATATTTCAAAACAGTAGCTTCTACTTCCTGTGCCCTACTAGAAAATGTGTATATAAAACTATTATTTTCCGCTTCAAATTTCTTTTTTTTGTTCCTTCTGAATCAATGTTTTGCCTAAACCTAATAAAGGCAGGTACTGTATTTCTCTATCTCCAACCTCTTTAATAACACTGTCAATTAAATATTCAGGGTATCCTTTTTCCAAAAATAACCCTCTAAGGATGTCCACTTCCTTGTTAAAACTTTCCAAGGAACTAGACATCCTTGAGGCTCTAATCATCTGTCCTTTAACGACACCCCTCTTCTGGTAAAAAGGGTGTCCACTATTAAAGTGTAAATACCCATTAGAAAAAGTAGGTTTTCTAAATATTTGCGATTGAAATCTAAATTGAGTGTAGTCTTTCGTCAATTTAATATCCAAATAATGCAACTTGTTTGGATCAATATCAAAAGTGAATCTTAAAAAAATAGTAATGGAGTTAATATACTGCATAAATATCTTGAATTCATCCTTTGTACCAGTCCATAGTAAACATATATCATCCAAATAACGTCTGTAAAATTTGATACTCCTCTTCCATGGGCTAAGTACATAATTTTGTTCCCAATAGTGTAAAACTAAATTGGCATAAACTGTGGCACAAGGGTTCCCCATGTTCTACCTATAAAATTTGTCATTAAACAGCAATTATCCAGTATTATTTCCATAAACTCTACCATTAAATTAGTGTTTTTACTGTCTAAACCTACTTCCTTACTCAAAACCTATGCAAGCCATTCTGTTCCTATTTGGTGCGGAATACTAGGGAACAATTCTATCACATCTATTGTCACCATCCAAAGTTGGTTATCAAACCATGTGTGTTCAATTTCTTTTAAAAATTCCCAAGAGTCTTTACAAATGTGTTCAATTGTGGACACAAATTATTTTAGTTTTTCATCAATAAATTTGGCTAATGGTTCTGTGATGCTACCCGCACCCACCACAATTGGTCTAAACCTCAATTTCTCCAACCCTTTGTGCGTTTTCGGTATCCCGAAAATCACCGGGATCTTGGGCTTGTCCACATATAAAAAGTTATATAACTTCTCATTAATAACTCCTTGGAGTAGATGGTCACACAACAAATAGTGGATTTTGGAGTGGGCTATGTTTATTTCATTTCTAGAGGCTACCTCATATTGCTCCACATCTTGTAGCATTTCATAAATGTAAGCCTCATAGTCTACTTCATACATTAACACCACCCCCCTCTCCCTTGTCTAGTTTCACGATTCTGCAACGCTTTTTTTTCAATAGTTCTATCAGGTCCCATTCGATTGGCTCTAAATTGCTAGACTGGACCTGTTGGGAATCTAATCTCATCTGTCTCAAATCTTTTTCCACTAATTCCCCAAATATGTTCAAAATAGGGTGAGTAGGTGGATTAAAAGTACTTGTCCTGGTTAACTTATAATCAGATTTTAAGTTACCTTTAAACAATATTTTCAAGTTTAACTGCCTTATAAACATTTTTAAGTCCACTATTATTCTAGTAAAATCAATTGTTTTAAGAGGAACAAAATGAAGCCCCTTAGAAAACAGGTCAAAATATTCCTGAGTGGGAATTAATTCAGTATAATTAAAAATAGAAAAATTTCTTTCCTGAAAAGAATTTGTTTCTTTGGATACAGTTCCCCATTTGTTAGAATTGTTCCTGTCTCTATATTCAATTGTGTAAATTGCGCCACCTCTGCTGCTGCTGCTTCGACCACTCCCCCCCCTGTTGGGAGGATGCTGAAAATCCTGGACCAAATGCTTACGAGTTCTTTCAGCTAACCTTTCACTTCTCCTGGGTAGATCTAATGCGTTGTCTGAATATTCCACATTTAACCTATTCTCTTCTTCTAACCTTCCAGGTGATGAGTCCATGTTAACTTGTCCTTTCTTTCCCCTGTGGGGTTCGGATAAGCCTTCCTCTCACTGTATTCTTGTAAATCCCTGTCTAACTTTTTTATTTTACGAGTTAAAATTTTATTACAGAACTGATCCACTTCAACAAACATTTTTTCATAATCCCTTTTTGTACTGCTAAATTCCCTGTCATTAATGATTTTTTCATTCAAAGTGTTCAATTCCTGTAGTAAAGATTCCGTTTTATTCTCATATTCTAAGATCATTAAATTCAACATTTCTAAACCAGCATTATCAAAAATTGTGCATAGCATATCATAAAAAAACAGTTCCCGACTGGACATTGTTCGGGAATTTTATAAAAGCGCAAACTTTTCGGTATGCATTTTACTCACACACATTCCCTTAAGTAGTCTATTTCAAGTTGTTTGCTTTTAAAGCATAAAGTTTGTCTTTGAAGGTGCCAAGATTACTTTCAGCACCTTCATTTATAAAATTGTTCGCAGTACCTTGCTGGAAATGAAACCGTTGACCAGCCCAATTGTCAAAATTAAAGTCCTTCAGTGCGTCATTGCGACTACCTCCTTGACAACCTCTTGCTTCCATGCCTCTATCACCGGAGCATTATTTTGAGTCGTAGTTCCAAAAAGTTCACCATTCTCACTACTCCCCGCCATCATCCAGGGAGAGGTAGCACGCTTATTTTGCACTTCCGGTAACTGTAACTGGTTACCCAGTAGTCCCGCTTCATTCTTGTCACTGTTGCTTTGCTTCATAGAATTAGATAACTAAGTCAGTAGAGCCACTATCTGGTTAAACTCCGCTCTGGTTACCAGACCCTCATCAGTGCTATCTTTGAGCATTTGAGGTGTACTTAGACTGCTTACTTGCTCCGTTCCTTCCGCCATGGATTAAAGCACAAACCACAAATCCCAAAAAACCACACAAACCAATAACTGGAAAATATCCAAAAGCCACAGGACCCGGAGCCAATTCAAATCCAAACAGATTTAATATCTTATAACCAACAAGTACATAAAACCAAGCGCTTGTGCCTCAATTTATGCCAATTTAGTTTTACACTATTGGGAACAAAATTATGTACTTAACAGCCCATGGAAGAGGAGTATCAAATTTTACAGACGTTATTTGGATGATATATGTTTACTATGGACTGGTACAAAGGATGAATTCAAGATATTTATGCAGTATATTAACTCCAGTACTATTTTTTTAAGATTCACTTATGATATTGATCCAAACGAGTTGCATTATTTGGATATTAAATTGACGAAAGACTACACTCAATTTAGGTTTCAATCGCAAATATTTAGAAAACCTACTTTTTCTAATGCGTATTTACACTTTAATAGTGGACACCCTTTTTACCAGAAGAGGGGTGTCATTAAAGGACAGATGATTAGAGCCTCAAGGATGTCTAGTTCCTTGGAAAGTTTTAACAAGGAAGTGGACATCCTTAGAGGGTTATTTTTGGAAAAAGGATACCCTGAATATTTAATTGACAGTGTTATTAAAGAAGTTAGAGATAATAGAGAAATAAAGTACCAGCCTTTATTAGGTTTAGGCAAAACATTGATTCAGAAGGAACAAAAAGAGAACTTTGAAGTGGAAAATAATAGTTTTATATACACATTTTCTAGTAGGGCACAGGAAGTAGAAGCTACTGCTTTGAAATATTGGCCGATTTTAGGGATGAATGAGGAATGGAAGGAATCATTTGGGGAGAACCCCCATTTTATAAGAAAAAGAGGGTCTAATTTAAAAGAACTTTTTGAAAGGAAAGTGGAGGCTAAGATTAATAGGAATAAAATGGTCACATTTAAATGTAATCATTGTAATCAATGTGCTTTGATGTTAAATCAGGGTACACTCTATTTACCTCAAAGAAAATTTACGATTAGATCTAATAACTATTTTAATTGTGCATCAAAGGGAGTGGTATACTTGGGGGTTTGCACATTTTGCTTAGGTTTTTATGTAGGCAAAACAGAAAGACCCCTGAGAAAAAGAGTGTATGAGCATTTATACGACATCACCAGAGGTAAAGAAACAAATGCTTTCTTTAAGCATTCTCAGAAATGTAAGGACATGAAATTAAAGTTTATGGTATTGGAATAAATTACCCCTGAAATAAGAGGAGGCAGTTGGGAGACACGGTTAGAATACCGTGAACTTTATTGGCAGCTTAAATTAGATGCCACTAGGTGGCCAGGACTAAATGAACACATAAATATTGGTCCGGTTTTAAAAATGAGGAAAGCGAGGCTTTAAGTTTGTCTGAAGGGGTTGGTTCAATTAACTTGAATGCTTTTAATATGTTAAAATAGAATTTTAATGTTTAAAAAATTACAATTGAACTAATGACTATGGACATGTTAATTGACAGTAATTAATTGTTAATCAGCTGATGCTGTAATTAAGTATTTAAATGATGATTTGTGTAGTATAATTGTATTCAGTCCTTGAGAAAGCCTGGCAGAGGCCGGGTGAAAGCGCTTGGTTTTATGTACTTGTTGGTTATAAGATATTAAATCTGTTTGCATTTTACTTGGCTCCGGGCCCTGTTGCTTTTGGATATTTTCCAGTTATATATGAACGATAACAGAACACATGTCCCAACAATGGGTTTTGAGAACAACATATGCATAGTATATGAATAACAATTATTGATGCAGATGATGGGTGGGGAGAGAGAATAAAAAGTCCATTAACAACTGTATCGGTTTCTATTTTTCATAACAGTACTGCTCAATACTCTACAGGTCTGCCCTCACTTTACATCTACCTATGGCCATAGCTTCTGTGGCACATACATATCTGTTAGACTGTCAACCTGTAATGGTATGGGGCAGATTGGGTGAACTGTGGCTACTTTACTGGAGGGGGCATGTACATGTCAGGGTTACATACTTGACAAATAAGGGGTACCCTGCAATGATCGTGTGTGAGTCTACTACTAGCATACTTCACCTGAATTCCTGTCTGTATCCAAGGTGATTGGCAGCAGTGACCACTAGCTGTGACAGTGTGACACTTGAGAGTCATGTATCGGGAAGAGGACATGGTGTATGTACCTATCCTGCTGTCATTTGCAGACATAGGTTTGGAAAGTAAGACAGTTGTACACGGTGTATTGTTATACCTTACAAACAGCTACTACAAACATTCATTACCTGTAAGACCTGTGGAGAAAATATCTGTTACCACTATCTGACTATTTCTACAGATATTCAAGATTTCTTGAGTGTGTGTGTGTGTGTGTGTGTGTGTGTGTGCGTGTGTGTGTGTGTGTGTGTGTGTGTGTGTGTGTGTGTGTGTGTGTACAGATATATATATATATATCTATATATCTATATATATATATATATATATATATATATATATATATATATATATATATATATCTCAGTACCACTCCCTGGATCCAAACTGTGTCTATGTGTGCCAAAATGAACTACAAGGTTGTTTCTCATAACAATGAGCTACTGGGGAAGTTCTGCCTTTTGCTTGACTGTTTTCTGCCTAATACTCTGTGGGTTAGACAGTCTGACCTTGTAATCCTGAGATTCATGCATGACAAATAGTGTACTATGTAGTAATCCTTTGAAATTACACGATCTAGAAAGCAAATGTTAACAGAACGCACTGCAGCTGGGGACACACTATAATACATTTGACATTAGTATTCAGGGTTCAAATCTTAGTGCATAACATATGTCAGATTTCATGCATATCTTGATTTATAGCTCCACAATCTACTGTTTTGCATACTAGCTGATTCTCAGAACAAACTCTGTTAATTCATGCTGGCAAAGCCATATTTTCTGTGCAGAACCTGTACACATTCTATTTCTGCAACAACATACAAGAATAACCACAACAGTTGGTGGTTTAGGTTTTTATTTTACTTATATGACACAGTGCTTTACTATTGCATATGCTGTAGAAAACTATTAGTCTGTCAAACGTTTCTTTAATCATTAGACACAGAACACAGTAAACAACTTACTCCTTCTTATTTATTTATTTATATACTGCAAGGTAGATCTGTACTCACCAGCCTGTCGGTGCAGCCTTGTCAGTCTGTCTGCATGGGTTTCAGCATTGCTAGCCCTCTCTGCTGTAGGGGAAGAAAACAAGCAAACATTATGCATACCTGTCTATCACATACTTAGACTGGAATTTGGTACAGCTATATCTGGGATACTTACAAACTGCTGGAGCATGGTTGTCCCGAGCATCTTGGATCCATTGGGCCAAGAGCACCCCCTTCCTCTGCTTTAGGTTGGCATAGTGATGCCGTACCTGCTTACCAGTTTGGGGGATGCCAGTGGCACTGGTGAGATCACATGCCAGATGGTTCCAGGCCTCCACTTTATACTGTGAGCCCTGGTACTGGTCCTGCAGCAGTCTGTCATCATGGTTTGCTACAAGGAGCCTAGCCATAACTCTGGACTCCAAAATGCCCCAGCATTGCACTCAAAAGCGTGAGCCCTCACCAACACCTGACATAGTTGCTACTCAGAGCAAGCTACAAAAGATTCTGGCTGTATTCCCACCTGTGCCATTTAAATAAAGCTATATTCCCACCCTTTGCTGTCATGAGACCATTTTGAAACTGCTAAGCTCAGCTAAGTAGTACACAAATCTGCTAAGCTAAGTTGAACAGTGACTTAAAGGGGTAATTGCTGAGCACTGCTTAACAGTGCAGAAATCTGGTTAGCTGAGCTGAATGCTACTTAGCATTCACATTTAAGCTATGCTTACACCAGCTAATTTAAAAAAATATCAGATTAATGACTTAATTAATCATTACTGATATATTAGTAAGTGTATATGATTTACTTTACATGACGTCCCTCTATGTGCTTTCATTACATTACCATGGGGTGTGACTATACTGTATGGGACATTTGTGTATACATGGATGATTTCACATGTTATATGCACTCATACTTCCATTGTAGACCAACTACACTACTCTGGTTGACAAATATCAATTACTACATAATTTAAGATAAAAGTAATAATTGTAATACTGCTTTCCTGTGTAAAAATAAAGTGCCTGTCTTGGTACTCTAACCGTGAATGCCTGCATGCAACTTCAGGACTCTAGCCACTACGCCATCTCTGTATTAGGATTTTAGCTGTATATTTTAATTTATTTCCTATTGGATGTTTAAGCAATGCTGAACAAAGGGCCATAATGTGCACACCCACTCAGCTATGCTTAAACATACCTGAGAATGGAAAAAAAAATAATCAACCCACTTTACATGTATCTGTACTCCTTGTCAGTCACAGTAAAGGAACTTGTAAGGGGACACATAGAGACAGATTTTAACTATTGCTCTTACAAACTTGGAAAGTGTGACTGTGGTTTTCTAGCAAATCATTGGCAAATCACTCGGGGTTTAAGTCAGAACATAATGACAGACATTTGGGTTTCAGACTTCATACCCTTCAGGAAATCTGTGCTAATGGAAACCTTTTATTCTATCAACTTTCCGAGTTTGTAAGTGCAATATTTAAAAGGTGTCCCTATTTTTGGGCCTTTGTCCCCCCATTATTTATGGCTTTGTACAGCTTTCTTGCTCTAGGAGGTTGAGAGGTATGTGAGGCAGGCATCTGGGCATTCTGTGAAACCTGTACAGTTGAGGGGGTATGGCCATATGGCACTTTGACAATGGCAGACATTTGGGTTTCAGATTTCATACCCTTCAGGAAATCTGTGCTAATGCAAACCTTTTATTCTATCAACTTTCCAAGTTTGTAAGTGCAATATTTCAAAGTGTCCCTATTTTTGGGCCTTTATCCCCCCCCCCCATTATTTATAGCTTTGTAAAGCTTTCTTGCTCTAGGAGGTTGAGAGGTATGTGAGGCAGGCATCTGGGCATTCTGGGAAACCTATACAGTTGAGGGGTATGGCCATATGGCACTTTGACAATGCAGGGGGTGTGTGACAGAACCTGTCACACACACCTTGCATTGATTTCTTGCTCCCCTATCTACTTCAGTGTCCACAGACATTGTTTTACTAATTTTATTTGATTTCAGTGTCCGCAGACACTGAAATGCGTTTAAAAAGTACCATACGGCACTTTGAGTGCAGGGAACATATTAGATGTGCATGCTCTACTTAAACACGCCCCCTGCAGTCAGTTGTGTTCGTGTCCATTTAGCCTTAGCAGCAGCGTGTCTTTATGAATGTGCAAGGTGCACTGCTGTTAAAGCTAAGGGTAAACAGGCACAGTTCACTATGTGCAGGAATAGCACTATTCCTGCATGGAGTTTATTGAATCCCGGAGTCCATCTAAAACTGCTATTAAAAAATTTTGGAGAAAAATAATCAGATGTCAGTAGGGAATATTACTTATAGACTGGGATTTTAACTTGATTTGCAATAGTGAGGATGTAACTGGGGAACCTAGAAGGGAAAAATATAACAAAAGAGGGTAGATTTCCTGAAGAAACTTGAAAATAATTGGTATGAAAAACATTAATTCAGTTGCAGAAATTCAGACATAATTTGTATATTATTCCCCAAGGCACAATAACTGAGTTAGAATAGACAGAAATTATATTTCACAAGAACATGTTTATTTAATTGAAAGCTTTGACACACATCCAATTACAAGTTCAGATCATGCACCAATAACAACTAAGATAAAAATGCAAGACAATGAAGTAAAAATGAGACACTGGTATTTCCACACCTACCTGTTTAAAAGAGAGGAATTTAAGGAAGGGGTACTGGAAATTATTCACACTGAAAATTATTCAAGAGTTATTAGGAAAGATAGAAACTGCTTCAGAAGTTATAGTTAGTGAGTGGAATAAAATGAAAATGGAATTTAAATACAGGGTATAAATAAAAGAAAAACAGAAATGATTAAGAAGTAACAGGAATTATTTAGAGGGACTGACAAAGGTTAAAAGTATTGCAGAATAAGGGGAATCTCTCAGCACATGAAGAGGCACAACTGCAGAGTGCTAAAGAGAAAATAAGGTAGTATCTGGATAATATGCATGAGTTTAAAAAGATTTCTCTTTAGCAACTGTTTTTTGATAACAACTAATAACTTCAAAGCACAAAAACTTTTAGCACAATGACTTAGGCAACAGAAAGTAGAAAGAGTTGTTGCCAAACCTAGGGAGACTATAACAAGAAATGTGACCAGAGATCCTGTAGAGTATTAAAGATATTTTGGTAATTTTATGACAATTTGTGTAAATCAGAAATGTAGAAATCAAGAAATAGCACAAATGGAAATATTTATGGAAGACTTAGGTATGCTAAGTTTAGAGGCAGATGAGGCTCAACAATTAACAGTTATGATAGGAGGAGATGAGACAAAAATTGTGACATATAATCAGTTTGCAGCAAAGTAGTCAAGATTAGATGGTATTCCTGTGGATGTTTAAATACTAGAAGGGAAAAAGTGATAAATATCAGGAATGTTTTAAACAGTATTTTAATACCAGAAGAAGCACCAACATCCTGGAAGAATGCTGTAGTGGCTGTAATACCTAAAGACAGCAAAGCCCACCAGATCCAGCTTCATATAGGCCCATTTCAATTTTAAACCATGATTATAAAGTGTTTATGTCTAGAATAGCTAAAAGAATGGCAAAGGTGTTGCCAAAATTGATAGCTATGGATCAATGTGGTTTTGTTGAGAAGAGGCAACATTTGGCAACACCAATAGTGCAACGATGATTCAGAAGGAAGCAGAATGTAAAAAAATACCACTGATGTTGGTGGGTCTAGAAGCTGAAGAAGTATTCAGCAGAGAAACCTGGGATTTTATGAGTAGAGCAGTGGAAGCATTTGTATTCCCTAATACAATAATAAGGTTAATTAGGAGGATATATGAGGGATCAGAGGCAAAAGTTAAAGTTGGAGGGTTCCTCTCTGACAAGCTGTGTCTGAACGGAGGAAACAGCAAGGGGTGTCCTATTTCTCCTTAGTTATTTGCTTTATATTTAGAGCTATTGGCAAAGAAAACAAGGGACTCAGGAATGCAAGGACATAATTGGTTCAGGAAAAGTTGGCTTTGTTTGCAAACAATATTATTTTGTACCTAATAAAACCAAAAAAGGTCATGTCAGTGTTGTGGAACATTTTGACAGTTTCAAGCCATTTCTGGGAACATGTTAATATGGTTTGTTTTCTTTTAGAGTCTGATTTTTTGAGGGCTTGTCACAAATCTGGTTGCTGATTAGATTGCTTTCTCCTGCCCATTGTTCTTCAATTCTGTATGTCCTAAGGTTTGCTGTTGTCCATATGACTAGACCAGAATAAGACTACTTCCCTGGATACATTTTTTTTTAAAGGAGTGTCTCTCTGCACCAGGAAAGTAAGAAACTATATTGCATTTGTGTTATTCAGGTATTCAGTCATAATTATTTTTAAAGCATTTTACTGTATGCATTATTTTGTCTAAAACTAAAATCCATTTGCTCAGCTACCTATTAGAATCCAGCTATTGTCCACTGCCTTGGAGAGAGGAAGGTTTTATGAGCTGCAACAAGTTTTAATGTCCAATTTCATCTTTGGCTTCTTACCTTTCAATTGATTTTTTTACCACACTCTTCCACGTAATCCAGTTTTGACTTTAAAAAACAGCATTTTTGTTGTTTTCTGCCCCTTATGGTAATTTGATTAAAAAAGACCCTCACTTTCATCTGTTTTCAGTAAGCACAAAAGTATCAGTTGTGTAAGCTATTTAAATACTTTTGTCATCCCTTTTAATTTTATAGAGCCATAATGCTGAGTGGCCACCATGCCAACTGGTGCTGCTCTTGACTTGACTGTCCTTACCATAAATTGCTTCTGAAACTCCACCCAGTCTCATTTCATCTGCTTATACTAGTGGACACTAGCAGCTCAAACTGAGAAGTACCTCCCTTTAGCTTGTTAAACATCAATTTACTCTTCTTTTCTTATCTTCCTGCCTGCTTATTGTACAGTGCACTACCTAGAAAGTTTAACCCTTTTCCCATATTTCTTTTAAAATCTGCTCATCCTAGTGCTCTAGTATACAGACCCTTTCTACAAATTCACTTCACTAGCACTCATTAGTACCCCTTTTTCTAGGCACTAAATATCATGAAGTCAAAGTTTACCTTGCTGTCTGTTGCCAGCCTGCTACCAATAGAAACATTGAGACAGTGCAAGAACTACCTCATGCTCACTAAAAACTGTTTAATTCTTCCTATAAATGGTTCTGTATGTGAGAGGTGCAAGTTTCTACTAACCTCAGAGTCCAACCTCTGCTCAAAGATGGTGGACTGTAATGGCCATGTTGTCATTTCTGACACCTACCTCACACAACCATAGCCACAATGTCCTACACACACAAATAAGCCTTGTTACCCAAGGTACTTAAAAAGTCCCTACCTAAACTTCAAAGGCCTCCTAGATGAAGGTTTGGTATACAGGACACTCAGCATCATACCAGCAGGTAAAAAACATGCACAAATACAACTGAAAACACAACTACTAAAATGAGACACTCATCTGGCAGAATGAAGCTCTTAACATAGTCAGACACACAGATGTGCCATTTACCCTACTGAGTGGCAGTTAGCTTCCTCTCAGGTGCCAAGATCTGCAGTCTCAATAGGACTCTCAAGTCCCTGTACCTGAACTATACATAAAACATGTTCAGGGCCAGTGTTAGCCTTTTGAGAGCCCCCCAGCAAAGGTGACGTTGGGGGCCCTCTAAGCACTTCCAGTCTAAGTATCACCCTGTCACCACCAGGCTTCCTATCCATCCTTTTAGCTCATGTTGCAAACTTTTAGGAGTAGTAAGCATGGACTGACCTGTAGCTACAGTGCCCTTACATTACAACAGGCCTATGTATCACATTATGTTGGCCCATCTCAAAAAGAGACACTCACAGTTATTGGTATTTAGATGTAACAATGATACATTACAGCAACTCTGTGGACACGGCTGGACTTCGGTGAAATTGTGCCCTAGGCACTGCCTACAGTTTCAGCCCCCCCCCCCCAAACATGCATACATCCTCCAGTGCTTCCTTCTGTTTCTCCCCATCTTGAGAACCCAATACCATGCACATTATTTTTTCTTCCATTTCTCAAATTTTACCTTTCTCTTCAGCTTTTTTAAGAAACCATGACTTTATGTATGCTCTGAAATGTTTTTTTTTAAGTATTTTTTTTTATTTTTACACAACCTTTTCGTCCAATGATGGCTTCAACAGAAATTATGGTTAAGGAAAGAACTTCAGTGTTGCTGTTCAGTTTTAGTCTTCCTTGCATCCTTTCAACATACCTTTCCTGACCAAGACAGCACAGTAATAACCATAATAACTACATTAAGCCACTGCCCCAGAAGCCATATGGGTTATAGATGCACCAGAATACATTTTAAAGCATTTTCCAACCTTTTAATCCAGAAGTGACCTAAACCAAAATTATGAGTAAGAAAAAGAATTGCAGTCTTACTTATTTCTTTCAATAGATTTGTGCCCAAGACTTAATGTTCAAAGCTGACAAAATAAACTAACAAGCCAATTGTTGTGAGGCTACACAAATCCTGTCTGGGAATAGTGCCTGCCTCCCTAATCCCCCCAAAAAAGACAGTCACTGCCTATGCATCCTTCTGGTGTTAGATTGGGATGAAAGCAAAAGTTCAGATTGCTACAGTCATGTATTTCAAGTGACTGCTGAAATACATATACATAGCATGCCTCCTCACTCCTCAACCCCCAAAGCCTGTATACATGCCTGATGTGTGATTGTGAGGAAAGATGGTAAAGTTGATAGCAGAGGCCATTATCAGTTTTATCCTAACAGGGTCATATCACAGCCCTGTTCAGGTTAAAGAGCATAATCAGAAAATTAAATAATTTTTATCTCCTCATTTTTGCCCAACTAGAATCAGCTTTTGTGTGGCCGCCTACATAGTCAAGGATGAATAAGGGAGCCCCTGTATACATTTATACAGTCTGAGGAGTGGGATCACCAGACTCCTAGAAGATCTAAGTGTCTGAATGTTCTGTGATATATTTTATGCCTTAATTTTGAAATATAATTACTTGGTAGGTGCAGTTTTTACTGATACCCAGAAGAAAAATATGCATGCCCTGGCATTATTGGATGTGTGCACTGATAAAAATCAATGATTTTTTTTTATACATACACACTCATGCACAAGTCATGGCAATACTAGTTTTGTTCTTATTTCCACAAATAGCAATATATTGTGCAACACTGATACTGCCACACTAGATCAATGACTACTATATAGCAGTTGTCAAACAACAGGGATAAGTCACTTTTATTTACCTCATTCAAGAGTAAATGAATACCTATCATTGTCTCTGATTTCACAGCTATTGCTTGATTTGCCTCATAATTTTGCTCTGTCCTTCGTAGAAAGAAAAGTTGTATTTGCTGGCAAATCATTTAAGATTACAGTCAATAAATTCAGACATCATAGTTTTATACTTCTTATTGTCTAAAAAATGCATGTTGATGTAAAATGTGCTATTCTAGTAATTTTTAAGTGAATTAGAGTAATATTTAAAATGTGTTCCTCATTTTGAGCCTTTATTTTGCTATTATTTTTGACACTGAGCAGAATTCTTCAGCAAATTCTTTGAGAGTTACAGTATCTGGTATTCTGGCAGCATTTATTAAACTCCCTTTAAGAAAAAAACATTCCTGAAGATCAGAAGCATTAGCTCTTCTAAAACTCCATGGTGTGCACTCAGATTAGTCACTCAGGGCTGTTGCTCTCTTTCTAATGCTAACCTTGTTCATGTTAATTATCATCTTTATCCTAACAGGGTCATATCGCAGTCCTGTTCAAGTTAAACAGTTTAAGCAAAAATGAATACATGTTTCTCCTCATTTTTCACCAACCGACAGCAGCTTTTGTGGGGCCCCCACAGAGTCAAAGATGATTAAGGCCACCCCTGTAGCCACAGGTATTGCAGGTACCTATAGCTGGCTATGTTGTTAGCTTCACTGGAGAGGATGTCCACTAGCAAGGCTTAACTAAGCCACGGGCATTATTTCAGTGGTAACATATTTAATGGAATTTTAAAGTCTGTTACTTGACAAAACACTTTTACTATCACTAAAGATCTTTGAATTTTGAAGGAGATATAAATAAGAGTTATTATTACCCTCCTGGTTTATTAAGAATACAAGATTGTTGTATTAGCTTTTGTTGGTTTAACAGATATATTACAAAATATCGAGTTAAGATAACTTGCAGTGGTTGGGGGCTCCACAGGACCAGGGGACCTCCAGTGACCACAAGCTTCGCCGGTGCCTAAAGCTGTCTATGGACATGGTCATAGCAAACATGGGAGTTAAGGAATTGAGACATATCTCCCTGGATCATGTGAAGAGGGACATGATAGAAGTCTCAGAATATACATCTGAAATTGGTGTGAAACTAGTTTTGAGCAGTATCCTACTATCACCAAGAATGATGCTATGATGGAAACAAAAGATAACTGATTTCAATTATTGGCTTAGCTATTGGTGTCGTTCTAAGAGGATCCAATATATCAGAATGGGAGGAAATGATCAACAACCCTGGCTGCTTTTCCAAGGTTGGCCTGTACCTGTCTCTTCACGACTTCCGTATATTAGCCAGGACCTTTTCCTCTCCCATATTGCCTTTTTAGAAAACGTCAGTCTCCTCAAATTACCTACAACAGCTAATCCAAATCAAAACTATATAAAAGTAGTAGTGGCCAGTGCTTGAACCCTAAACAGGAAGTTGCACTCCTTGCAGACATTTTTAACTTTTGAAAATATAGATAGCTATATAATTACTGAAACATGGTTTCAGAACAATTATACTACCCTCACAGTGCAAGGTTTCAGTGCCTACCACCCTTTCAGACAACTCAGGAAAATGACAGTATTTGTATTTCAAAGAAACCATCTCACCTCCAGACTCTTGAGCCATGGCAATGACCTTGAACTTCTTCATATCCCCATACCATCGCCGACTACCTTATCCCCTCCATGTCACCTGCAGCCCATCCTTCCCTATCAAACCTAACTCTCTTCTCTTGGGAGACTTCAACTATCCCTCCATTAACTGAGACGCCTGCATCACTTCAGTTAAGTATGCATAAAGAGTCCTGGACTTTGTTAATAAAGCTCCCTTAACCAACTGATTCTAGTCCCAGTTATGAGTTCAAAAATATTGGACCTGTTTTTGACCAATATTGCTATTCTCTGCTCAATAATTATAGTTAACCCATCACTGGTTATGTCTGGCAACCATATGGTAACACTCACTGTGATGGTAAAACCTGATGTACCTTAAAACCCTTCTGTCTTTAGAGACTACTCTAAGTCAAACCTAATCCAGTGAAAGGATGACCTGATGAAATGTAAGCACCCTCTCAGCCTGATAACCCCATCTCACATGCTGCCACATTTGTGGATAATTTCTATGTCAACTTCAAAGCATGCATTGTGCCATCTGTCCCCAAAGAACATAAATACAATGCCAATTTCAGGAATAAACCCCTAAAGTGGATAAACAGACTATACAATAAGAGTAAGAAACATATACTTCATAAAAACAAACTTCATACCACAATCATCTAGAGATGAACTTTAAGAAATCAACAAAGAACTCAGAAAAAAAACATATTCTCCAAAACTAAGTATGAAATGAGAACTGCAACATCTACCAAGAACAATCACAAAGCTTTCTTTAGTTATGTCAAAAACCTTACAGGTAATGCCCAGCAATTCTCAGAGCTAATACATACAACTATTTGTCCCTTGAGGACATAGCCAACATATTGGCAGATAAATTCTGCTGCAACTTCACTCCATTTCTCTCCCTAACTTTCCCCATCTTATTAGTACATCCACATCATCCCTTCTGACAACCTCCAAGCAGGTCCTGAATGCTCCATCCAAGGCCAAAAACACTTGCTCCATGGCCCCTGATAATGAGCCAGGTTGCCTTTTTCTCAACATCAGCCACTGTCTGGTTGATTCCCTACTAAGCCTATTCATCCTCAGCCTCTTCACTGGATTTGTTCCAGAAGAATGGAGAAATATGGTAGTCATTGCACTCCACAAGGGAGGATTCATTACTGATCCAGGAAACTATAGCTCTATAAGCCTCACCACCTTTATCTGCAAAGCAATGGAATAGATATTAAGGAACTTATTAACATGGACATGGGCAGCCTACAAACCCTGGGCTCAAGTCAGTTTGGGTCTGTTAAAGGCAGATCCTGCCTCATGAACCTGGTTGGCATCTTTGAACATATCACTGATGCATTAGCATAGGCAGATCAGTTCACAAGACCTAACTGGACCTGGCCAAGACATTTGATACCATCCCACACTTTGGCATTAAGGACATGCTAATGAAACCAAATGAAAATTTGTATGATAGCCACAGGAGAACAAACTGACTAACTGACAGAACCCAGTCTTTTATTGTGGGAGGCATTTTCTATTCAAAAAGAGCAGTTACCGGCAGTGTTTCCCAAAAGATCATTCCTAGGACCACTTCTCTTTGTTGTTTTCTTCTCTGATGTCAAAGTTGGCATCATGTGCCTGTGGCTGACCAAGTAAGCGGATGATTACAAACTTTGAGTTGTCATTAACTCACACACACACCAGTGGTACTTGGACTATAGCCTAAAATAAATGCTAAGAAATGCAGCAGTGTATGCTCAGGTAAAACTGGGCAACCACACATTTACCACATAGGTGAAACCCTGCTTAAAAAATAACTCGGCCAATAAAGACTTGGGCACTTTTGTTGACAACAAGCTATCCTTTGATTACCATATATCCATTATTGTTAAGAAATCCTTTTATCTTGAGAGATTAATCACCAAGGGTATTTCTTCCAGATCTAGAGGAGTTATCATACTTCTCTACTCCTCCCTTATCAGGCCCAAAATACAAATGCAATAGAATGTAATGGCCCATTTGGTATGTTCTTGTCCAATCATATGACTCAGCTTGAGAGACAGGAGGATTTTTTTCTCTCTAAGCTAATCAAGGACATGACTTCTTTGAGATACTCTGACCTCCATAAAGCACTTTGTCTCTTTTATATTTTCTACAAACTCTTTTGAGGTGACTTCTGCCTCATCTACAAAGCCTCAAAGGATCCAGTCCTGCATATCCCCAAAACCGATAACACTCTCAACACCTATTCAAGAAATCCTAACGTCTATAGAAAACATAAATAGGACCTGCTGAAAAGATAGCTGTATATCCAAGATCATCCTTTTATTATTGAACAAACTTCCTTTGGATATAATGACAAGTAGCCTCCTGACCCTCTTTAAGAATAACCAAGAAATGGATGGGCATTTGCAAATATACCTCAGGTCTGGCCCCTCAAAACATCACAGAATGGGGTCAAAAATAGGTGTTGTGTTACCTACAATTTGGGGTGTTGTGGCCAGGTTGCTAATGGTTCTCTGAATCAAATGCCTAGTATTGTCCTGTGAACATATGAACCAATAAAAAGCCTTTATCATTTTACAAAAATGTGATGCACTCCACATTCTGTAAAGATCACATGCAAAATTTTTTTGCTGTTCCTTTTTGTTGTAATTTTGTTCCCATCATAGAAAGTGGGCTTCCTGATTCTAAAATGCTTTAGCCCTACCTAATCTTAACCATCCTCTCCTTCTCTACTTCTCATTTTCTATAGTTGCATTCTCTTCCTATGAACTAGGAATCTAATGTCAACAGATGTTTTCCTGTGGCATCATTTTATGCTATTTTCAGTTCCTGACAACTGTACACTATTGCTATTACCTTAGTACCAATATTTAATAGTAATACCTTCATATTCTTCTGATGTATTTATATGGATACATTGCTATGTATTATTTATAGCTTTATCTCTTATTTTGTATATTTGGAAGCTTTGGTTTCAATTGTCTGTTATTTTAATCTGCTAGCATTCAGTCTAA
Source organism: Protopterus annectens (assembly GCF_019279795.1). Lineage (NCBI taxonomy): Eukaryota > Metazoa > Chordata > Ceratodontiformes > Protopteridae > Protopterus > Protopterus annectens. Next base: position 1,494,199,246 of record NC_056731.1, on the reverse strand, counting down.
CTCCTTTGTTTACTTTCTTCTTTCCTGGTTTATTTACTTATGTACTGGACTTTTGTTTATCAGGAAACTCCAACTGGGCTAGAGGACCAGGGGAAAAGCTCATAATTAAATAAAATCAATTTCATAGACAAGTAAAATATAACATACACATAAATAAACAGTATTTACAAAAAATTATATACGAGTGTGTACAGAGGGTATAACTACAATAAACTGCAAGTTATACGTGCTGTAGGAGTAGAGCTGACCTCATATATTGGAAGTGAAAATTCTGCAATAATGAAGCTAAAACAAAATAAAATAAAGGCTGTTTGTTTAATACAAATATATTGCAATGTCTTATGCAGGATGCAGAGGTAAAAATGATTTATAAGCAAAAGACGGGGTAGCATTTAGTAAATCTTGAAAAGCAGTCATTGTTTGAGGAATGCTTGTTCCCTATATATGGAGCCTAGTTTTTGGTGTGCCTGTTTATTACTTGACCTATATGATGATCAAATTTCAACAGGTTACCTATGGTCACTTTTCTTGTTGGTCACAGTAGCACTGGGAATATGTAGAATGAGTTTAGACTTCTCTGGGATTCAAGAGAAGTTGAAAGTTGCCCAGCCAGGGATCTATGGAAGAGAAGAACTGCTGGGTGATTTCTTATAGTATTAGTAGTCTTGGCAGCACATGAATACATTTAATAGAGGAGGATCAAGTAGAGATCCATAGGGAGCACCTACTGATACAGGTAGGAAGGCAGAGAAATCATAATGCCATTTCAGTCTTCTAGGTAGCTGTAGAGCCACTGAACTGAAAATCATCAAGACCAAAAGAGGAGAGTTAATGTAGGAAGGAGGATTTGGTGGCAGACAGTATCAAAAGCTTCAGACAGATCAAAAAAGAGTGTGCAGACCAGGTTGCCAACATTTCTGCTATGATTAACTGTATTAGTGAAACTGAGCAGGTAAATGGTTGTACTATTGCTAGGCCTGAAACTGCGCTGTACTGGAGAGAGAATATTTATTGTAATATAACTAATGAGTTGTGAATGTACACATCTTTCCAAGATTTTGGAACAAGGTGACTACATTGTTATAAGTCTGTAATTAGGGAGGTCTGTAGAAGAGCCCCTTCTGTGCAGAGGTATAATGAAGGATTTTTCCAGAGTGATGGGCATGCTTTCTTTCATTGTGCAATTCATTGGGCTAAATACAGGATACACTGGAGTAACAACAGCAAGTTTGATATATTCTGAAAGTAATTGGTCAGGGATCATGGCAGCTGGTTTAAATTTATTAAGGTATTTTTGGATAGCATCACTAGGAATAGGAATGAGAGGCAAAGTATTTTTATTCTTTGTTTGTTTGTTTATGTTTGAGTGAAGTTTGGAGGTTAGTTGTGTAAGGAAGTAACCATTTTAATAAAGTATAGGTTAAACTGAGAGACAATGCATGTGGGCAGGTCAGAACTGTTTGGAGTAGGTTGCCTAGATTTCCCAAGGTGTAGAAGTTTCTTTATGGAGGACCTAAAAAGTTTGGAATGGGAGTGGTACAGGTCTTGAAACTTGGTATAGTAGATTTTCTTATCCTGTCCTATACTTTTAGTTGGATTTTTAAATAGCAGAACTGTTACTGAGATGGTGTTTTTTTAATCTGCAGCCATTTTTTCCAGGCTTAGTCTTTACAATTCATGAGTTGTTTAATTGTCTGAGTTAGCCATTGTGCAGGGTTGGCCTTGACTCTTTCAGCCCTTATAGGGACATGTTCTTTTGGAATGCTTAGAAATGTTTTGTTGAAAGTACCACATCATTATCAAGTGACAGGGTTCTAAGTACATTCCAGTTATATAATTTTAAGGTTCTGATGAAAGCTTCTCTATGGAAACTGGTGAGATTCCTCACTCCATTATAGTGGCAGAGTTTATGATTCAAGTCTTGGTATTTGACTATAAAAGCTGGTAGATGGCCACACAGTGTGTCTGGCAGAGGGCCATAAGATAATATTTTATTGGGTAGAGATGTGAGAATCCAGTCTAGTATGCATTCTGTTGGGGTCTATATTATATTATCAATCGCACAGATGGTCAACACTTGGAACACTGACCGCACAACATCAAAGCTGTTTGTCTGAGATAGTGGTACAGGTGGGTTGGGGTTTTGCCTTTCCTGGCTGTTGCGTGATCTTGGAATTGATATATATAATTACCTGAGGTTGTGGGAGTGCAGGGGGACTTGCTTGCTGCAAAAAAGTTGTTTCAGTTGGAATTTGTTGGCAGTCAGTGTTTTGTAGCTTCAATCTTGTATGGTCTCTGTTCCAAGTGTCAACCATGTGTGTGATGAATAATATAATATAATATAATATAATATAATATAATATAATATAATATAATATAATATAATATAATATAATATAATATAGATTCATTCTCTAGTTACAGTTTTACTGTATATAGCTGAAATACTGATTAGTTGTAAAGCTTACTATATTACAAAGGTTATCTGAGTTTATTCAATGCCAGTAAATTTTTGTCACCCAGTATAATGACTTCTTGTTGTATATTGGTGAACATGCAGCAGTGGGTTTCTTCACAGATCAGGATGTTATTGTCTGGAAGTATGTATATGGCTATTATGGTTATATTTTATGGATAATGAGTTTAAGTTGTAGATATGTAATTCTGCATGTTTGAATTATGGAATGATATGAGGAAAAAGCAAGAGTTCCAGTACATTTTTGTGGAATATTTCTACTCCACCTGCTTTTTTTATTTTGCATATCTAGCTATAATTTATTATATCCATGGAATGAGATTTCTTTACCTTATTTTTCCTCCTTGTTCCAGGTTTCTCTGGGTCACCAGGAGTTATGGTTGATCCAAGAAAGAACTTTAGGTGATTTGCTAGTAATGCTTCTTAGATTGCTGTGAAAGAGACATAGTCCAGCCTCATGTGTTAGTCTTGACAAAGATGACTGGGTTGAGGTTTAATGGAGATACTGGATTGAAGAGTGATTTTTGAGTTGAACCAAGACTGAGGTGGAAGTTTCCACTTACTTTTATGGACAGGTATGATAATGACTAAAGCATGTGTATATGAGTTTCTCTTTTTATAAGTATTTTTAATGATCCATTGGTTATACTTTGAGTAATTAGTAATTCCTCCTCCACCTGCTTTTTTAGTTTGTTCATCTAGTTATGGTATTGAGTAATTGGTAATTTTGTATATATGGAACTTTCCTCCCTAGGACTCCGCCAAAAAGGGGAATTTGCCCAGCCAAAGACATACGGTCAACAAATACAAAAAGTAACATACAAACACCACCAACAAGATGATTTAGACCATCTTCATTGAGCACTCTTCAGCCCTAGTCCTGCCAATTGAATCCTGTATTGCAGATTACATGCTCAAACCAAGCCCTGAAACCTTCCTTTACTAGCTAACACCACCAACAAACTGTACATTTTTCTAAGTAGTATGCTTTATATATGGATTTTCCTTTCAATAATAAATATCATGGCATCCTACTTGTTGAAATAATCATGTCAAGAATGATCATTTGAAGTGTTAGTCTGGGATGGCATGGTGGAGCTTTCCTCTAGAGTAGTGTTCTTTTTACCTCTCTTGTATCTCTTGCTTAGTATCCAACACTGCATACAACTTAGCCTTCCTTACATGTTTGTTTCCCTTTGTCTTCTCAGTGTTTAAATTCTATTGAATCTTTTGTTGTATCAAGCAACTGCTTTTTTTATTTTTTTCCTATCTTACCACAATGTACTCAGTTGCAGTAACATTATAACTTAAAGTGACCCTTTTGTGCCCCTAGTTGACTCTTTGTCATACTTTTTATATCTTTGCTAAACACCAAACTCATAGGGTAGTACATTCACACTGCATTTTTTGTCACCCCCACCATACCTGCATGCCATGAGTAGTACCTTATAGACCGCTCTTTGTTTTCTTTCTCTTGCAGAATTCACAAACCAGGTACCGCCCACTCCGTTCCCTATCGCTATGCTTGGGCTCACTCTTTTCCCCTACCCTGCCCCCATTCCCCACCCACACCCCGCTTTCATTTGATTTATACTCTATACCATTTGACCACATCCCTCTCCCCCTCCCAACATCCTTCAATATTCACCAATAATCAGTTACTTCCTCCATATTTTTACCAACCTATCCCACTCAACACTATATCTCATAACCCCAGCACTAGTCTTAATTATTTAATCTTAGAACCTACTCAAACCCAGAGCCTTTTGCAACACTATGTTTACCTTAAAGGTATATTTCTCCAGCCACTTACTTCTTATTAGCCTCTCTTCCACCATCCTCTACCTTTCCTACACTGCCACCTCTTATCAATGTACCCTTCCACCCAATACCTGTACACCTACTTATACCTATCCCCATCCACTCTCTCTGCCATCCACACTTTTCCTATAGCCCCATCTCTATTTTCACATTCTAACACTACAGTGTATAAAATTAGGATATTCTTCCTGCCTACATTCCCCCTCAAAATGAAATCAAAAATCTACCACCAGCAAAATCTCCTTACTTATCTCAGACTACTCATCTTAAATCTATTGCTATCAGGCAATATTCATTCAAGCCTAGGGCCTAATCATATCTCCTCTCTCCCCTCATATCCCCAATTCTCTACTCCTCATTATTCTCCTCAGACTCACACATGTTCACCCACCAAAAGCCTATCTATCCTATCTATGAACATTCATAGTATCATGAACAAAACTTCCTCATTCCATGCCTGGATCTCCTTACACACCCCAACATCCTCTGCCTCTCTGAAACTTGGCTTAAACCTCATATATCTGATACTGAAATACTTCTGCCAGTTTATAATATCCTCCACCATGATCATCTTAAGAAAGGTGGAGGTGTTGCTATTCTCTACTCTAACCAGCTCACTCTTCAACCTCTTTCAATCACTACCTCTGACTTCCATCCAGCTGAAATTCTCATTGCCAATTACCAGTTAAACAATCACAAAAAATTAGCTGTTGCCTCCATTTACATCCCCCCAAGTAACAATATCTCTACCCTAGATTTATTTCTATCTTGGATCTCACAAGCCATCTCTTATGAAACCAATATCTTAGGTGATGTTAACATTGACTAGAATGCCCTTGACACTGATTCCCCTAATACCTCCATTAACCTCTTTGGTTTCTCCCAACTAAACTCCAGTCCTACTCGCCTAAATAAATGCACCTACTCTGGCTCCATTCTAGACTGAATCCATACCTCTAATCCTAATCTATAGCACAACCCCACCACACTACCTGATACCCTTAGCAGTCATCATCCCACCTACATACTTAGAAACTCTCCTCAACTATGTAAACCCCACCAATACAAAGTATGCCACAACCTCTCTAATTTTAATCCTGAAACTCTCAACCAACAGCTCTCTATAATTAATTGGTCGCTCCACCACAATCTCCCCTGCACTGGCATTCAATAACATCTTTCTAGACAGACTCAACTCCCTGGCTTCCATCAGGAAACTAAGAATAAAAACACATTATTCCCCCTGGCTAACTCAAGTGACCTGAACCCTCATGCATAAGAGAGATAGTGTGTGGAAAAATGGAAAAAAATCCAAACCCCCTCACTGATCTTCAAACCTATATAGAGCTCTGTAACTTAACCAAGAAAGGTAATCCTTAACAAACAAAACTTTTTTTCCATAAAATCACTGAACAGCCCCCATTTCCACCCCCAAAAATTCTGGACTTCAGTTAATAAGCTGCTACATCCTGATAGCTCATCATCCTCAAACCCCTGCCCAATAGCTCTACCACTGACACTGCTACCTTCCTAAATACCTTCTTCATTGACAGTATCCTCAGTCTTAACAAGAATGACAATATCACTCAACCCACACCCTCTACACCTACTCCATCTCCCATCATTACTCTTAAACCCATCCCCACATCCTATATTAAATCTCTTCTGAACAAACTTAAAACTTGACCTCTGTCAGTTGACAATCTTCCTCCAGACTTTTTAAAAGTTTCTGCCAGCTCTATCACTTCCCTAGCTCCATTTTGCTCAATAGATCCATTAAGGAAAACACTGTGCCTAACATATGGAAAATAATTATACGTCATTCCCTTGCAAAAAGGCAGCAACTCAACCAACCCCTCTAACTTCAGGCCAATTGCCATTTTATCTCTTCTTTTTAAAATTTTTGAAAAATGCATATACAAACAGCTTCTTGACCACCTTCAACAAAAAAATTTTCTCACATCCATACAGCATGGTTTCCGGCCAAAACATAGTACTGCTACTGCTCCGACATCCTTCATCAATACTATTGCAAATTCTGGTGACAACAATAAGTTAGTTTCCTACTTGTTTCTTGATCTCTCTAAAGCCTTTGATACCATATTCCATAGATTACTTCTCTGCGAACTAACTTCACTAAACCTCTCCAACTCCACATTAACCTGGTTCTCAAGTTACCTCTCTAGTCGATTCCAGGCAAGTGAAATGGCAATCCAGCTTCTCTCCTTTCCTACCCATTCAAACAGGGTTACTCCAAGGTTACATCCTGGGATCCCTACTTTTTAACATCTTTATCAATGACCTCCACTCCTCTTGCCCACTCTCAACCATTGTCCAATATGCTTATGACTCTACAATCATCTCCTGCTCTGACAACATCACTCACCTCCATACCCTCACCCAAGAGTTCTTTCATGCAGTCAAAAGATGACTTACTTTCTACCAACTACTTAACCCAAAGAAAAGCAAACTTCTCCTGTTCCTCCCTACAACTTTCCAACATTACAAAGCCAACTTTACTGTCTCCTCCCGCAACAACACAACCATTTTCACTGAACCTCATACTAACCTTCTAGGTGTTCTTATCAATGACTAACTAAAGTTCAGTCTTCATACTCAGCATTGCATTAAAATGACACATCAAAAGCTAGGCCTGTTATACAGACATAAAAAAATTCCTCACAAATGCTTCTAGACTCTCCCTTGCACAAGCTTTCCTACTTCCCACACTTCCCTATGCTGCCCCATTACTCACAAATCTCGAATCCAATCTTTTGTCCAAACTTGAACTCATGTACAATAAAATTGCAAGATTTGCCTCCAGCCAGCCTTATCATACCCACCGCTGCATTGCTCTAAATAGCCTACAATGGCTGGAATTTCATCACCGAATTCTATTTCCTGAGATTCTCGTGGCACACTCTGTTCTTCATGAACCCTCCTCCTGTCCTTCTTTCTCTAATCCAACCTTACACTCCTAACCATGCTATCTGCAGCTCTCAGCAGCACCTACTACAAGTCTATAAGCCTAATAAAAATATCAGCAAACTCTTTTACAGTTACTCCATAACTAATGCCTGGAATAAACTACCTTTAAGTGTCAAATCTACCACTAACCCTAAGTCCCTTAAAACAACCCTGAAGAAAAAACTCTATAATTCTTGGTCCTGCCTATGTAAGGATGCTAGTTAACATAACTTCCTTCCTTCTACAATTTTCTTCCTCTGAACCATCTCAAAATATCTTCCCTCCTTACAACTTTGCCACCAATTTCTCCCACTTCTCTCTTGCAGCTTCTCTATACTATGCTAACAACCTCTGTGCTTCCTGATACTATGTTAACAGTTTTCTGTTTGTACTTTCAGCTTTCTGAACTGTTGTCTGGCCACTGGCCTTATACATGGTGTTTAACCCCTGTATATATTATATGCTTATAAATCTTCTGCTTTTCCTACAGCTTCCACTTGCCTGCGTCCTCTCATGATATTTTTCTAAATTATTTTATGTACAAAACTGACTGTACTTTACTATGATGTGTGTATTGTACATTTATTTTTGAATGTTATTATTTGTATGCTTTCTCTGACATTTTGAATGTTGTACTATGTATGCTTAGTTTAGATACAATCTGCTCATTTGAATACCTTACCATGTAATTTAACTTTGTTCTGGGTTCTCTAGTTGAGCTTTTCTCCTCATGTCTCTGCTGAAAAAGGGCACTTGCCCAGTCAGACCAACCTGGTCATCAAATGTCAAAATAAAAATAAATGTAGTTTTAACTTAGTTATGTCAATGGAACTGTATGTACTGTGTAATAAACCTATACTTCTATTTACTGTGTGATGAGCATCTATTCAATTACTTCCTGATTTTGTGTCATATGATGACATTTTCTAATGCAGTTGTGTGTGACAAATAGTTCTTTAATGGGTAGACATGTTTTGGCATTCTGGAGCAGAGGTCAACCCATAGAGTGATATAGAATGCAGCACAACCAATCAGACACTTGGTCAACCAAATATCAAATCAATAAATAAATAAATGCAGTTATTTTCAAGAAAGAAGTAAAAATGAAGCAGGATAAGATTCATAATAAAGCATCTTTTGTTTAGCATACATAGTAATAACACAGATGTAATAAACAATTGTCTACCATGGGATGAACACTTTTATGAAGAAAACTAGAGGTACATGAATCACTTCAATGACAGACCTTAAGTAAAATGTGTTTGTGTGCATCATAAATTTAATGCATTTGTGATGGAATGAAAACTGTTGGAATAATCTGTGCATCTGTGAAGATGAAAATGATTATGGAACATCAAGTATGCACTGAATCTAAAATGCATTCCACCCTTAAAGACACAGCTCATTGTTGAATTTGGCTGATATATTCTGCCTTCATTAGTAGAGCAATTTGTTTTGATGGCATCTTGTCAGTAATGCAAAAAGATCACTTTTTTGCAGACACACAAATATATATATATATATTGGTTCATGTTAAGTCATTGAAGGCACTTGCAGCAAATGAAAACACATTGAAAATGTTTGCCAAAAAATGCCTTCAGTAAACACTTCAAGGAAAGTTTATTTAACCTGACTTGCTCCCAATCATTTTACAACTGGTGGAATGCCAGCTCAATACAAGTATGTTCAGGACATGTACTGATTCTTCATCCTGAAAATAAGTCATATGCCTGCACATATCAGTCAAATGCCAGTCGCAGTGAACGGAACACCACAGAGTAAAGTACCTGAGAAAACAGCCACTACACATTTTCTGTAAATGCAGATTGCTGAAGAAGGATGAGTTCACCAGATATAAAATCCAATTTATTGAATTGTAAAAGAAGAAAACTGCCACAACACTTTTTCAAAATTGGAATATAAACGTTGCTAAATGCCACAAAACGTTTTTGTAGGAGTAACACTCGAACTTCATCAGATATGAAAAAAAACTTTCATGTTGTCACTTCCTTTTTATATACATCTTAATTGGAACAGTAATTCAATTGATCAATTAGTCTTTTAAAGGATCTTGCACTCAAACACTTTAAATGAATAAATTACATAAAATAATTTCCTAAAACATCAAATATTTCACACAATGAACTTTAAAAACCTATTCACTAATATAAATAATGTTGTATTTCATATGAAAACTAAATATATTTAAAATACATGTTGACTATATGTGGAACTTTTATAATACTATATATAATACATGAAATATATAATAAAATGGGCTACATATTCCCAGCAATTAGATACAACTAATACAATATACGGTAGATGTAAATATAAATACAATATATAAATGTCATGTCACTGACATTATATGTATTATAACTTTGCAGATCTAAGCTTGAGTAAAGGGGCAATGGATATGTGGTCGTTCATGCCCGGAGATTTATTGGCTTCTAAAACTACTTGCCAATATGTCTCACTATATTCTAGTTTAGTTTCCCAGGGGCCTCCCCTAAGTTCTCTAGGAACCATTTCTACCACATGAAAGTGAAATTTAGCTTGGGGGCACTGAAGGGTGTGTTTATATAAAGCATTTCTAGAACTTTGCTTCTGGATGTCATTCATATGTTCATATATTCTACATTTTAAAGTTCTCTAAGTTTTCCCTACATAGAATCCTTCACACTCTTTACATAAAGCAATATACACTAGCCCCTGGGAGTTGCAGTTAGAATAGTTCGAAGCTGCTATCCATTTCTTCCTAGCTATTAAAAATATTTTTGTTGATGTGTAATATATTTGCATTGAGGGCATGCTCCACATTTGCATGTGCTCTTAGATTTACTGGAAAATACAGAAGGATACTTATTGTTTTCTTATAAGTTTTTTATATTGTAACCTTTCCGGAATACAGTTTTAATAGTTTTCCCTTTTAAGTTAGGTAGGTCAGTGAATTCGTTAAATTTGACCCATTCACTTTCTACTATATTTTAATTACATAAGCATTAGCACTAAAATTAGTAATAAAAATATTGTTATATGTTGAATCTGTTTCACATTCCTGTTGACCTGTTAGAAATTCAGTTTGTATTGACCCCATCCCTAAAACAGGTTTGAATTTTTCCTGTCTGTTAGAACTCACTTCTCTTTGTATGTCAGTTATTAGTTCAGTAGGATAGCCTCTCTGCAAAAACATTTTCATAAGTAGGTCACATTCTCTCATGAAATCTTCTTCATTAGAAGTCATGCGACAAGCCCGAACATACTGTCCCTTGACTATACTCTTTTTTTGGTATAAGGGATGGGCACTAGTATATCTAATGTAGGTGTTGGAAAAGGTGGGTTTCCTGTATATAGTAGATTTAAACCCACTTTCGATCACTTGTAGGGAAACGTCCAAATAATTTACATAATCAATGGTCACTTGATGCATAAATCTTAAGAATGTAGTACTTTGGTTTATGTATCTAATAAATTCTTCTAATAATTCCTCTGTACCGGTCCAAAAAATGCATATGTCGTCCAGAAATCTGGTGTATAGATTCCAATATTTATCATACTTACTTTTGTTTATAAATTTTTTCTCCCATACCGACAATACTATGTCAGCATAGGTGGGGCCACAGTTGGCCGCCATAGCTACCCCGGATTCCTGTTTGAAAAATTCACCTTGGAAATATAAAAAAGTTGTTATTCAAAACAAGTTCAGTTAATTCTAGAATAGTATAAATGTCATTCTCACTGGTCATTGAATTATCTCTGAGAGCCTCCTCTATCCAGGCTAGCCCTGTCTCATGGGGTATAACAGAAAATAAATCTGTTACATCAATAGTAATGAATTTAAGGTTGGCTGCCTTTAAATCTGGTGTGATTTGCCTTAAGAATTCCCAAGAATCTTTTAACAAATATTTGTCTTTCCCCCACAATAGTTTCATTTTCTAGTCTATAAATTTTGATAAAGGAGAAATCTTGGAGCCTTCAGATGCTACAATGGGTCTTAAAGGGGGGGTCAGAGACATCTTTATGAACCTTGGGTACCCCGAATATTGAGGGTACCCTAGGTGAAGTGTTTTCCAGGTATAGGTAAGTATCATAATCTATTACCCCCTGATCAACTAGATCTTTGAGGGCCAAGTCTATTTTTTATACAAAATATTCATTTTGTTAATAGATACCTTACTGTACCTGGAAACATCATGTAATATAGACTACATTTTGCCATCATAAATAATTGTATCCATTATTATAATCCCCCCACCCTTATCTGGTTCCATAATCCTAATATTTGGATCTTCTCTCAAAGTAGTTAGTAATAATTTTTCTTTTTCTTCCAGATTAGATACTTTGGTACTGATCCTGATTTTATCTCTAATTTTTTTCTCAATACTATATTCCACATTTTTTAATTGAGGGTGGATAGGTGGATTAAAAGTACTATGTTTCTTAGGCCCTCTGTTTTGTATTCTCGTCAAATTATTTCCAAACATATTTTCCAAATTTAGTTTTCTGACGAACATCTTGACATCTAAAATAGCCTGTGCTAGTTACTGTTCTGGCTAGGTACAAATTTAAAACCTTTAGTGAATAGGTTAAAGAATTCTTGGGTCACTTCTTGATTACTATAATTAAAGATATGGAATCTGGTTTGCTTAATATTTCATAACCTTCACCTTGTGTTATGTTAATATCCATTTCTGATACTACTGCCAGGTCCTGTTGTATCCCCCTCCCCTCTGTTGGTATTGCCCCCTGTAAAAATGGTTATTATTCTCATTTAAATTCCTATTACAGATTATTTCGGATCTCCATGGAAGGGGCTCAAAATTACCTTCAGTGGGCTCTGGGCCATCTACGTGTTCCTGGTATGTCTATTGTTTTCATAATGGGGGGGGTAAAGCATTAGAATTGGATACCTTTCCTCTGCTAAATGATGTATAATTGTTACGTGGAGGTGCTGGGTATTGTAGTCCTTCTTGATATTCTCTAATGTCACGTTCAAGTTTTTTGTATTTCCGTTTTATGAAATCCTAACATTTTTTTGTCAGTTTGTGCTCTAATATCATAATATCTATTCTTCTCAGTTTCTATACTGAAAATTAAATCATATGCCTGCACATCTTACATAAACTGATTGCACTACAACTTGACAGACTCACACTAACATGCCTTTTCAATATCTATGTACAACAGGTAATATCTCAATTACGCTTAAACAGTTCTTAGTAAACACTTCAGGGAATTATACCTGGGCACTCAGTTACATTCTGAACCTAAGAATTTCATTGCATATTTAACGATCTAAGTAGCTTAACATGGACATTGGCTGCTACATTTTCCTTTTCCTAGTAAAGGAACATTTGCTGGTGGTTTGTTTGCAGGACAGCAATGGGTCACTTTTGTAGAGAATTATATATTAGTCTTACTTTTGAGTTAATACCAACTCAGCAAGTACAGTATGCAAATGTACTGTGTTCTTCTTCCTGGAGAGAATTTATTACTTATCCCCTTGCAGAACTTAAGCATAATGCAATTTTGAACATTGCTAAACTAACACAACTATGCAACCCTATATTCAATACCAATGTAGTGAAGGTATTATTTCAAATACTTGATACAGTTCTTGAGAAATGTTTCCAAAAATCATGACTGGACTTTTAAATACACACTGCATCTAAGACTGTCATCCACACCTCTCTTAAGAATTTAAATGTTGTTCAGCACTGAAGCTGGCTAGCTCATTTTCCCTGGTTTGGTTAGAAATTGTTAATAATGCAATATTTCTAGTGACAGATAGGGTTACTTTTATGATAAATACATACAGGCATTATACTTCTAATAAAATAACAGTTTGTGACAGTTTATATAGTTGTTAAGATGCAGTGTGTTGCTTTCCCTGAAAAGAAATTATATATATTTGTGTTATATTAACTGAATAAGAAGAAACTTTGCACATTGCTACACCTTGTCTGTTCAAAATTATATTCAGGTACTCTTATTATCATCATATGTCATTATTATATCGTGCAATATTTCAATCATCATTTGAAATTTCTTGATGAAAGTTTCAGGATATACTTTACCCATAAGCCTACTATTCCATTTGTAATGACTTAAATTAAGTTGGCTTTGTCATTTTGCATTTGTTAGCCCAGAGATTATTGATGCTAGCTTCCTTCTAGTGACATAAATGGTCTCTTTTATGAATAAATGCATATCATTTTACTTCTAATGTAATGTCAACTGAATGCTGATATGTTTTAAACATTTGCTGCTCTCTTGACTCTGAAAATAAGTTATACACCCATCCTTTATAAAACCTAAATATAATTCAGATAGACAGTAGTAGAGAAAGCCTTTGTAAGCCTCCATTCTGTGCCTATGTACAGGGGGAAATATCTCAGCTACCCTTTGACAGATATTAACAAATGCTTCAGAGAACTGCATATCAAAGATTGGGTAAATACTGTGCCTACCTTCTTCAATTGTCATGCATGACTGTTAAAGGTTTTCTATCAAGCTATCCATCCAGCTCTTTGTTGGACACACTATTACACTCTTAAGAATGTATGATCAACATTGAATGGGACTGGGATATTTTTCCATTGTCAGCAAAGAAATGTTTCAAAGCAGTGTATTTCCATTGACATAGAAAGTCATTTTTATAGAGAAATGCATATTATGTTTATTTCTGATGCAATGCCAAGTTAGCACATACATTTTATGGACAAGTTGTACACCCAGTATCCTGAAAAGTAATGATATACCCAACCACTAAATTATTTATTTATTTATTTATTATTTTATTTTTTTATTTATTTATTTCTTCGTCTTAGTTGACTGAGAAAAGTCTGACTGGGTAAAACCCATTTTCAGAGTAGGCCTGAACTCAGTTAATTTAGCTTTATGACTGCCACACAATCACATGCACGTGCAAGTTTGTACATGGTAGCTACTTATATAGACAATATCTCAGTCAGCCAAGCAGAGTCTGAGGGAATGTTTCAGGGAATTAGACTTAAATATTTAGGTCCATATTGCACCTAGCATTGTTATTCTTTCTATAGGAAATTGTAAACAGCTGACTACTGACTTGGGCTAGACCATGTCACCTTGTCAATATATGCTGGTGGTGGGGTAGCATTCTTCCAGTGACAGAAAAAGTCATCTTTTTGAGAAAGGTTTTGCATTTTTAATGCTGATGTTATTTTCTCTCGGTGCAGACATATTATGGACATGTACTGTATTCCCTACCCTACACAAGTGACATATCCATATCTTACAAAAATCAAATATACTGCAACTTGGCAGGCTGCTACACTAAAATGCATGTTCATACCAATGTATAAGAGGTAATATCTTGATCATCCTTTGATAGGGGTTAGGAAAAGTTTCAAGTAATTTTAACTGAATGCTGAGTATATGTCATATTTAAGACTAGCAATACACTCTTAAGACCCTAAATGTAACAGAACTTTGAAATAAGCTTAGCCATTTTGACCTTGCAAGTGCAGGGATTTGGGGTGTCATCACTGAGTGAGTAACATAGAAGTCACATTTATGAAGAGATATACATGATTTTTTTTTTATTTCTAATGCATTGCTAATTCAGTATGGGTATGCTTTGGATGGCTTCCCTACACTTTATTGTGTGTAATATGGTTGAAGTTAAATTAAACAATTTATTTTTCCTAATTTTAAACCCCCAGTTCCATGCCCCATAGAAGATCACTGTTGGTACAGCTTTATTTATATATCAGCAGTGATTCAGCTATAAGGAATTTCTTCTTTCTGCATAGTAGTATGAACATTGAGTTAGTATAGAAACGTATGAAGGGTATGAAAGTAAAGCTCTGCACATGGCAGGTACTGGAGATCTACCTCCAGCCAGTGAGGTGCCCCCAAGCAAAATGCACTTTTTGTATGTTTTTGCTGATTTTAAGCATTGATCTCTTTTACCTGGCTAAAGCTTCAACAAACTGATATTCAAAATGTAGGGGAAAGAGATCTGGATATTTCTGGATGTGTACTATACAGTACATTTCCCACACTGAAAAGATGGTATACCATCATCATCATCATCCTCATCAACCTCATCTCCTTCACATTTCCTATATGGGGTCAAATTGTCAAGTCAGCTATAGCCATCTTTTGTGATTCAGTGCTACTCCCCTACCTTCTTCAATTGTCATGCTTGACTGTTGAAGGTTTTCCTCTCAAGCATTCTATCCATCTCTTTGTTGGATGCCCTAGTTTTCTTTTGCCTTCTTCATGTCTCACCCAAATCTTCTTTACCAGATTGTCTTCTGCTTTCCTGCAAATGTGCTGAAACCACCATATTCTGTTCTCATTGACCTCCTCTGAAATTGGAGATTCCTTGGCTTCTGCTCTGAAATCCTCATTTCTTTATCTGTCCCGGAGTGTGCATCCTAACACCCATATCAGGTACTTAACCTCCATCACTTCTAGCTTTCTTAACTGCTCTGCCTTCTCTGCCCAGGTTTCTGCTTTGCATAACATAGTTTAAGTTTCTTTGGAATTCTTTGGTCAAACACTACCCTGATACTCTGTGTCAGTTGACTGCAGTCCCTTTGATTCTAGCTTTGACATCATCATTCAGATGTCCCTTCTCCTTAACCACCCTTCCAGATACTTGAAGCTGTTAACCTGTTTTACTATTTTCCCTTCTATCTCAGTTTTCAGCTTTATCTAATTTCCCCCTATTTGCTGCCATGACAACTGTCTTTATGCACAATTTCATCCCATGTGCATTCAGTTTTTGATTCCATTCCCATATCATTTGCAGAAGTTCTCATTCAAACTCTACTTGTAATGCCACATTATGTATGTACAGCACTTTTGTTGATCATTCCCCTCAGACCTGTTTGTTAATGTTGTCTATCACCAGAATGAACACTGGTGGGCTCAGAACTAAACCTGATGAACATCCACTCCCATTAGGAGCCTCTTTGTGAATTCAAACAGTTTCTACTTTTGTCACTGGGTCCTTGCACATATTCTGCACTAATTAGATCAATGTTCCCAGGACATCACACTGTTTCTGCTCTGCCCAAATCACATTTCTTGAGATCTTTTCATATGCTTTCTCAAAGAATATGAATGCCCATTTGGAATCTTTCCTCATCTCTACCTTCTTCCTGACTATCTGTCTCACTATAGACATAGTGTTGGTTGTGTTTCATCCTGATCTGATTCCGAACTCATCATCCCCCATCTTACTTTCCTACTCCCCTAGGAATTTATTTGTCAGTCATCCTATCCACTTCCATACATTGGCCACATCTTCCATACACCCACACCTTAAGCCATATTCACCCTTATTCACATCTTCACCTCTTCTAATCTTCCTTTACCACTAATTAAAACACATAAGTTATATATCTATACCCTATTAGAAGGTAATAATTGAATTACACATTGCCTGGCACTATTGTTCTGGCTGATACTCTTAGACCACCTTGTAAAACATATCTAGATGACTGCATTTACCACTATAGTTTCCCTAAATGTATAATATTATGCTTGCTGAAGTTAGTATGTATATCTAAACTGTATTAATCTGTACATAGCATATGTTTACATGCATCTTATTCTGTTTTTGCCTAATGCTGTTTGTTTTTGTATAATACTGCTTGTATCTACTAACTGCTTTGAATATTATGTAGTATTATACTTACTGCCTTGTGGAGCTTTTCTCCCCAAGCCTCCACTGAAAATGGGCTCTTTTGCCCCAGTGGACTTTCCTGATAAACAAATGCCAATAAAATAAATAACATGGTGACAGGTGTATGATAAAGCTATATGGGTTCCTATTACATGAGCGAACACTAGAAATAGCAAATACTCATTTGTCAAACCCAAATGCACGAAACCACAGAATATCGAAGGAACGGATCAGCAAATTTTTCGCAGGGAAAAAATTTGCTGGGCCATTCTCAGGACTTTGCTGTTTTCTTCACTGTGGTGTGATCTCAGAGTTGGTATAGTCAAGGAGGGGGGGGGGCAAAGCCCCCCACTTTATGTTGGCTGTACTTTTTGGGGGTTTTTTTGTTTTTTGGATCAGCAAATTTTTTCCCTGGGGGTAAAAAACACTGATCTGTTCCTTCGAAAATTTGTGGTTTTGTGCATTTGGGATCAATAACAGATCGTTCACTATTTTTAGCATTCAATCATATAATATGAACCCCGCTATACTGCCCATAGTTGTGAATGTCCCCTTTTATCTTGTACACTTGCACCAGCATTCTTATTCTCCAATCATCTGGGATAGGCCATTCTCTCCAGACTGCTATGAGTTCCCTCAGGAGTCACTTCTTTCCTAATTCACCCAATATCTTGATCATATCTGCTATGATTTCATTTGAGCATGCTGCTTTCCCTGACTTTATTTTCTTTAGTGTTGTTCTTACCTGTCCTAGAATGGGTTCTTCTTGTTTTATTCTGGGCTGTGTTTGAGAAATGTACAACTTACTTCATTCAGAAGCTCTGGACATACTCTTTCAATCTGTATTTGTTGTCTTGTAGACTGATGAGCAGGTTGTTCGTGGCATCCCTTATGCAGGGTACCTTCTTTTCTTTATTTACCTTACAACCTGATACAGTTTTCTTGTGCCATTTGCTGAAACACTTTCCAGAAGCTGGTACAGTGTGTCTGATGCCTTCTTCTTTGCTATTGTTACTGCTCACTTAGCCTCTTTGTTAGTCCACCAGCATTTCTACTTTGTCTGAGCCATATTTTCTGTCTAGAGATGACTTTGCAATTTCTGATTTTACCCCAATGCCCTTTCCTTGCTTGCATGTTGGCCACTCTTTTACGTGATCTTGTGACATCTCTCTTGATGAACCATGTGTTGGCCATCATCAGACCATTTGCCAGACAGAAGATTAGAATGGTCTCTCCTTCTTTATTCCTGTTGCCCTAACTATGGGGACCCAGGCAGTCCTCATATCCTGTTCTATTTGTCATGATATGAGCATTCAGATTCCCCATTATCAACTCCAACTCATGTTGTCCTGGTTTATCTAGTAGGTCCTGCAACTGCTACCTAAATGCTCTCTTTTCCTCACTATCACAACCCTGCTGTGGGGTATAGACTGAGATTATAAATACTGCCCTATATTTACACTGCAGTTGATTTCTACGAGTCTGTCACTAACTCTTCTAACATTCCTCACTCTCCTCAAAAGACTTGACCTCACCACAATTCCAACATCATTTCTAGTCTGTTCTTCCCTTGAGCAATATAACTCTGGATTTCAAGCCAAGAGGCTTTACTGAGCTGCCCTTCCCTCTTGTCTCCTGAATACACAGGATGTCCAGCCTCCTCCTTACCATCATGTCATCCACTTCTAAGATGTATCCTGTCAGTGAACCTGTATTGAGCATAGCAATCCTTAGTTCATGAGTGACAGGGTAATTGGCTTTAAGTCCATCTTCTACTCAACAAAACTATATCAGATAACCTATGCTGGGCAGCTGGACACTGGCCAGTCAGTAGCTTATTGACTCAGGGTTACTGGGCTTTATGGCAGACACAGACTGGCCAATAGAGGCTTACGTATTACAAAAAGTGAATATAATGTAACATGATAAACTGGAACATTATAATATAGAGGCCTGTTGGCAAGTCATAACAATACATGGGTATATCTCTGAAACAGATTAACAGTTTCTAGTCAAGCATATTGGACAACATACTTGGATATTCCTTTATGAAATGTATTTATGCTGTGCTTTTAGATACAAAGGTACTGTGTCTAGTAAGTCTGACTTGATTTAAGCATTCACATAAAACATTCTTCTTCTTCTTTTGGCTTTTCCCGGTTAGGGGTCACTACAGCAGATCACCTGTCCGCTCATGATTGGCAGTAAAGTTTTACGGTGTCAAGTTGCCAGGCTGACACCCAACCTTCCACAGAAGGCACACACATGCACGCTCTCACAGCTGGGGCCAATTTAGAGTGTCCAATCATACCTCTCAACCTCTTAGAGTAAGAAATATGGACAAAGCCATAAGTAAAAGTAGGACTAAGGCCCAAAAATAGGGACAGTTTTTAAATGTTGCTGTTACAAACTTAGAAAGTTGATAGAATAACAGGTTTTGCATTAACATGAATTTTCTGAATGGCATGAAGCCTGAAACTCAATTGTCTGTCATTATTTTCTAACTTTAGTCTTTAGTGATTTGCCACTAATTTGCCAGAAGACGACACTTTTATGAAAAACTGACCAAACATATGAGGCAAAAATCTGGACATTTTGTATGGTTGAGAGGTATGTAGCCAATCCACCTATGGCATGCATTTGAAGGAAACACACATGACCACAGGAAGGACATGCAGTCTCTGCACAGAAGGCACACCAGCCGAGAATCAAACCAGAGAACCTTTCGCTATAAGGCAGCAATGCTAACCACTGCACCACCATGGCTGCCCCATTCACATAAAACATTATATGTATGATTATGATTTATTCTCTATTTACCTCAGGGAAAAGAAATATACATTTGGTTTGAATTAAATATAGTAAATATTTGTCTACTGTCAGATTGAAATGGATGAAAGACTACAACACATATGTATTAAAAGGCTTCCATACTCTTGTTCAAGTGTAAAGTGGATGGTTTCAATTCATCAGACTCAATTCACTGATTTTGAACTCCATAATCATTGTATGTTAATTATAGTAAAGGATTGCCCGTGTTTTTTTAAGCCAGCATTAATTCAGTTTGTGTGAGTTTTATATTTCCTCCAAGAATGTACAGCCATAAAGTTAGCATAGATAGATAGATAGATGGATAGATGGGTAGATAGACTGAGATGTATGCATGTGATATAAGTAAGAGGGTACAGGGGCAATGTCTCCCTCTAAAAAAATGGTTTGTGTTAAGCTGAAGAACCAAGCTCCAATTTTTTTATTAAAGCTTCAGAGAATTGTACCGCAGTAAAACATAGGGAAGCTGTTATGAAACTAAAAGATAAAGTAATGACACTGAAAGTCAAAACACATCTTGTACATTTTTTTATTTTATTATAAACCAAACGTCAGTAGCTTTAGCTCCTTTCATACACAGACTATTAAAGTGAATTTTTTTCTGGGAAGTATTGCAGCTTTTACACACAGACTCCTCAACCCCCCCCCCCCCAATAGTCACTTTTTGACTGGGTACAACAGTGAAATGTGACTTATCTTCATAACTATAATGTATTCCTATGAAAGGATGAGCATTTTATCAGTAAATGTACTTCTGGTGTATGACTGTGCAGGATATATATCATCAGGAAAATTTTGTCTCACTCACAAGAATATTTGATGTGTTAGATTATACCACAATATTCCTTATGTAATTCCACATACAGCATGGTTGTCATTTATACATTATAGTTTGCATGCACACACACACACACTAAACATATTGCTTTTTCAGTGAAAATAGCCTCTCGTGTTACTGTGTGGACTTGTATTATTACATTATGCAACACATAGTACAGTATGATTGTTAAAATATAATCTGAAATACCTGTCCAAAATGTACAGATCAATGTATATTACTTTACCACTGAAAGGAGCCTTTGTCCAGTAATTTTTTCCCAGTGATCACATCAGGTAAACCACAAAATGGTATCTTTACAGCACCTGATGCTTACTTTGGCTCCCTATGTTACAATTAAAGCATACAAAATTGTGCAATCAGTCATTATACAGAGTTCGTCGAAAGTCCTAATTAGCAACTCTGTATGATATTGGGAAATAGTGCATCAAGAGCATACATAGCCTGAAAATCTTGGCCACTTTCCTGGCAAAACCATCCACAAAACTGTGGGTAGGCCTTGACTAAACATCATGTCCACTAAAGGTCCCATAGTAAAGTACGCATATGGATAAAAGTTGCTAAACAGAGACTGAGACTTAGTCTCAGTTAAATAAAGAATTAAATAGCAATCATAATGTTGAACTGTACAGTGAGTAATATAAACTTAAACATTTTTACTATCTGGAGCAAATCTTGAACTACTGGCCTTATGCTCTGAAGGTAACACAGAGTAGCAGCATAATAACAAACAGTTGTTGAGACTCTGCTAAAGTTACATACTTCAACTTTTTGTGCTCAAGTTGTGGGGTGCAATCTTATATACTGAATTCTGTTTCTCAGTGTACTTTTCCTAATGTCAATCAAAGTCATAGATTAGGACTTCCAATGAACTCTGTACAATGATCGGTTGCATGATTTTGTATGGTTTGATTGTAATATAGGGAGCCATTTACTTTTCATTCTCTTTAACTCACCCACTCTTTTCAGTATTAAAACAATAAAAAGAAAGGCTTCGACATATCTGTGAGAAGGCTGCATTTGCTGCCAGCATTACCTACAAATGAAATTATCTAGATTCCTTCTCATTGTTATTTACATTTAAAAGATCCTGCAAATAGAAGATGGCCCCTTCCCACAGAGCATTTCTTCCACTCTACATTCCCTCTGTAATGGACAAGAGTTCACCAATAAGCACTGACATCAGATAGTAATTTATGTAATTGCTTATGCCACATAGCAAATCACCACGACCATTCACTATGATAAGATAGAAGAGATATGGAAGGCTATTCCATACTTAAGCAGCTCAGGTTCCAGGTTCAGAATGATGTCATTTGTTTTAATTTGTTAAAGGCATTTTTTGTGCATATTAATTTAAAGACATGGGGTTATTTTAAATTATACCATGAGCCCCCCAAAACGTGCACGCTGATTGGCCAGCGTGCCCGTTGTAAATCGAGTTATACTAATGGAAAAAGGTCCGGTCGCCCGGACTTTTTTCCATTAGTATAACTCGTTTTTTTAAAACACTGTCTCGCTATGTTAAATGGGTTTAACATAGCGAGACAGCTTTAAAATAAGCAACGGAGATCTCCGTTGCTTATTTTAAAGCTGTCTCGCTATGTTAAACCCATTTAACATAGCGAGACAGTGTTTTAAAAAAAAGCAACGGAGAAAGCAAGATCTCCGTTGCATCTTTTTAGTGTCTCGCTATGTTAAATGAGTTTAACATAGTGAGACAGTTTTAAAATAAGCAACGGAGATGTCCGTTGCTTATTTTAAAACTGTCTCGCTATGTTAAACTCATTTAACATAGCGAGACACTAAAATAAAGCAACGGAGATCTTGCTTTCTCCGCTGCTTTGCTACAACTCTGATGTACTGCACAGGCGCGCAGTACATCAGAACTGCCGGATGCCAGACATCTGCGGAAGGGCAGTAAACGGGCATTATACTATGCCATTATTTAAGAAAAGTAATAGTTTCTTTTCTTAAATAATGTCATGGTATAATAGCAATAACCCACTTCTGGGTGTGGGTAATGCTAAATTTACCCACGGTTGGCTTTGTTTGGTCCTCGGGCTTGCCTCGGGACCAAACCACGCCAACCGTGGGTAAATTTACCATTACCCACACCCAGGCGTGGGTTATTGCTATAATAATACTTTAAAATAATACTTTTCATGATTTTCGGAACTGAAATAAAGAACAACTGAATTATTTCAGTATCAGACACACTAATTCTGCTAGTTGAAAAAACTCAATGCCCTGTTTTAATATGTTAAATGCACAGTATAGCTCAGCAGCTAGGATGTAATGTGCTGGTAATAAGCTACAGGTAGTAGGTGTGTATCTGATACTCAAAAACAGAATCTGCATGCTGCAGGAGGTGATGTTCCTTGTGTCTAGTATGTCTGACTTGTTTGAAACATTCACATAAAACATTAATCTCTACAGCATCTCCACACAATGAAAGGTCTGGCTTAAACCCTTACAATTTGACATGCATCTTAAATCAGTGCTGCAGTTAGATTAACACTGATGCTAAGTTAACTCAAATCATCATTTTAAAAGGAAAATAATACAATTATATTTAAATTGTATTGTAGTATATAATAATAAAATACCAGTAATCAAAGTGCCTTACTGCATCCAGTGTTCAGAGAATTAAATATTCTTACTGTATGCTAACCCTGTATTGTTCTGGGTATTGATAATTGCATCTCTTTCATTTCATTAATTTTAGTTTTTTATTTTTTCCATGTGCAGAACAGTCACAGAGACCTTTATTTTGGTATCCAGGATATTACAGTGAATCTTAAAAAAGGAATATACCCCAGACCTTGTGATATTTCATCTTTCTGCTGCAGTTATCTTTGTAACTATAGCTACAGCACACACTCAAAGGATGAACAATGTAACCCAAATGATTTATTGATGGGAGGAAGAAAATCTAACCTATTTTAAAGTCAGATGAAAAGTATATGTTGAACAGAAAATTAATGTCAAGCATTTGCTCTACAAAAGAGATAAAAATATTACTATCCAGTCTATAAAATGTGCATCTTCTCCCTAATAACCTATCTTACAAATGATTTGATATACATGTAGTCAGGTTCAGATTTCTAGTATTAAAGTATTCATAAATGTAGTCTCAAGCATGAAATAATGTGATTATTGATACAAAAAAAATACTAACCTTTGAACCACAATCAGTATATCAGATTACTGGGATTACCTTTACATGCCTTAAATGCAAATGTAGTGCCCTTCTAGTAATGCTGGACTACATTTTGTATAGTATATTTTTATGGATTTGATCACATCTTGAGCCCAGTGAACACAAGCACCTCCCTTCATGGGTAATGTAGAAGTGTTGTCTCACTAACTGGTTGGCCCAGTGTCAAACAGTATGCATGCAGAGTCTAGGAAAATCAAAATCAGGACTGCAGATGAAATGAAGTGTATTATCAGTGCATAACCTTGACCTCTGAGCTATATTTTCAGCTTTAGTAAGGTAACAATCACTCAGTTTTATAGAGTCTCTATGTACTGTGCCTTGGGGCAATTATCTTTAAGTGAAACACTTTTGTGATTAACAGCTTCTGTGATTTATGTAGTTCTCAGTCCTTAAAACTTGCACTCATAAATGCATACATGAACATGTGTGTGTGTGTGTGTGTGTGTGTGTGTGTGTGTGTGTGTGTGTGTGTGTGTGTGTGTGTGTGTGTATGTTTGGTTGCAAATGGAGAATAGCAATTTCACATATATGTTACTGCCAAGGCATTAGGACTGTTGAGCTACAGCTGTTAATGAGAAATACAGTTTATAAGTAAAACATTAGTTTCTTGCAATATTATTCAGATTAAAAGAACCCAGTATGAGACATTTAATTTTTGGACTGTTTCCGAATACACAAATTGTACTGGATTTGATTAAAAGTGATAATTTTGTATCACAAATCTGTCTTCTATACAGAAACTTATTTTTTCACAAAATGCCATATTATTCTTATTTTTTATAAAAGTGTTTATATACTCGCTAAACAGGTTGGAGATCTAGTCCTGTAGACTATTTCAGTTATGACACAAGCTATAAGCTCCTTAGGCCAATCACCAAATATTATGCCTCCTTTGGCAAGTGTCTGTCCAAACATATAAAACAACTGGAATGCCCATACATATGCCTTACTAAAAGGATACAAGACCTAAACAAAATGCCTAACATGGACCTACTCAAAGCCCTGTCTCTATACTCAGCATCCTACAGACTGCTAAGAGGTGACCTGTGTCTGGCATACAAGGCATCCTCCAACCCTTTACTGATGGATTTACTGTGCATCAGTAAGTCAAATGGCATCAAAAATACTCAGTTGAGGGATAAAAACTGCTTCTGCAACATAAACAGAATGGTTTGGAGTGACAGATATAACTTGCAGAAGATACCACGGCTCTGGAGCAGACTCCCCATCCATATAAAACAAAATTTGTTCCTGTCCATATTCAAGCATAATTTTAGATCTATGGTTGGGAACCAAAATCTTTACCCCAAGACTGTAGTACTAATGGACAGAGGCAGCTCCTAAATGTTTCATCCCATGCATGGGTTCTCTCAAATTACCTATGGTATGTTCCCAGTTATTCTCATTAGGGATAATATATAATTATCAAGCATGGGATGGTTAAGGCCAATCTATAATCAAATATGTTAGGTTATTTTTGAGCACAAAATGGGAAATTGGGTAGGCTTAAAATGGTCCACAAGGGCAGCTAGCCTAGTAGTTACCTATGAACCTCTAAGCAGTAGAAAAGTGGTATATAAACAATACAGTTTTTGATCTATCACTATAAGTAAATAGCAGACCAAAAAATTATGTTATAAGTAACTGAAGAGTGGAAAAAATAGAATAGTGGAAATATTGTTAAGTATTTAGCCTGTGAATTTGAATGTCAACATAAACAACACACATCAAAAATAACACAGTATATAAAAATCTCTTAAAACTAATGTATGCATTGGGTAAAAAGTAATCTATCAACAGACAGAAATGAATTATTAAAAATGCCATGGCTTTAAGTAAATTTATTTTGTGGAAAATTATGTCAGCATTCCATATTTTCCCAAAGACTGTCAGTATTATTTTCTATTAGGTTGACAAAGGCTCATAAAAGGGCTATTTGGAAGGTGAAATGTAGTGTTCAGTCCATTTTCACTGCAAGCTGTTGTGTAGGATTTATGGAAATTTCATTTAGCACAATAAAGCACAACATAGCATGCATGTTACAGTGTACTTACATAAAATTTCAGGCCAAGAGCAAAGTTTAGCTTAATTACTGGAGATAACTTTAGAAGACTGTGGTGTAGCACTTACATCTGGTAGAGATGTATTGTCACTAATGGCACTGCCAAATTCAGTACAGTCATGACATTTAACAACCCAAGAAAATAATGCACATGCTTGTACAACAGAGCCATTCATGCACAATTCATGGATTACTTTACACAAAACAACACATACAGATTTAAAGCATACTACAACCCATGCCAGTTGGTCAAAAGCAACATGTAAGTGCATGACCACCAGCAGCATACAGTATAGTTTCAAAGTGCTGTTAAACATATACAAACATGCAGTTTATGTCATAGAATGCTGCAATATGTGAAAGTGTGGCCCACTGTGCACAGCATATATCTAAGGCCTACATTAAGTACCATTACATAAGCCAGCTATCTATCCATCCATCTATCTAAATATGTCATCATACGTTGGTGAAATGTTGAACTGTAATTAATGAAGATAATGGTAAGACCACTCACAGGATTCTACACTAAAAGACACATGCCCATTAAAAGCATGTTCTATTCTGTCACAAAGAAGCAAGAAGCAACACTACATTATGACCATTAGTACTTATCTTTGGGACGGTGCCCATGCTATGCAAATGTATGATGATACATAAATGTTACAAGACATTAAATTATCTATGTTAAGGAATACAAACATTACATACTATCCATGTAGCTAAAGGGGTAGAGTCATTGCATAAAGCTTCGTAGGTCCTGGGTTTGAGTCCCTAGCAGACATACCATTTGTTTAATGTAATGTAAATTTTTCTTTAATTTAAAAACAAAGCTTTTACATTTGGAAGAGCTGCATGGTGTTAAGCACTGCTTAAACATGATAAACAGTTACTAATGTTTGCACGTTCCTAAGCTTCACTAAAACCACAGTTGTGCGGGTTTTCGCGATGCTCAGCTCCACTTAGCTGGTTTGCGAGATACTAAGCAATGCAGCACTTTTTTGAATATTGCTGAATGATGTATAAGGGTGAAAAAGCATCCTATATTAAAGGCAATAGGCAGGAATTCTACAATAGTTGTTACAGTCTTTCTAAGTGTCAGTATGCCAGGTGGTGTTGAAGAGGGTGCTTTCTTTCAGGCACATAGATGGGGTGTGCAGGAGTCTAGGGTTTTTGTTGGGCTCCTGATACACAATTATGAACCTAGGCTGCTGCAGGGTAATTACCAGGACTCAGAATGTAAGACTGAGGCCTGGGATCAATTGGCCAGGGAACTTACCAGTGCTGTTGGTATCCCCTGCACTGGTGAGCAGTGTTGTTACCACTATGACAACCTAAAGTGTGGAGACAGGGGAACTTTGGACACCTGAGTTCAAGAGGCCAGGGCTGGGCATGCCCCACACATATGTAAGTATTTCTTCTGCTATTTTATTAAAATGCAAGCTGAATGTATACAAAACTGGTATGCATAATGGTGTGCTTCTCTCCCAACAGCTGCAGCTTAGATGGTTCACAACATACAGTCCCATACTGGGTGCCTGGCCAGGTTACGCCATAAGTGTGGTAAGTATGGATATATTATGCTAACTGTAGTGCAATAAACAATAAACAGTAAAAAAAAATACTGCAATGAAGAATAAACAATAAAAACTGTAGTGCAATAAGTAGGCAATTAGAACTGTAGTGCAATAAATTAATAAAACTGTATTGCAATAAACAATACTAATAACAGTAATCAAAAAGATGTAAAGCAGGATTGCGGTTTCACAACATAATTGTACTAGAGCTGTATGCATTGCATGTCTATGCAGTCAACTGTAAAACTGTAATAACTGTAGAATGTAAAAGTAATGGCCTGAAAAATGTATTGCACAACTCGTAGTATGGTTCAAGGCTGTCTCCAGGCCAATTCCAGTCACATAATTCTCTCTTTTCCTGCCACTCCAGAAACAAAAGGTATATGGATGAGGTTGGCCTCTTTATGGGCTGATATTGTGTGTAGACTTCCAGATAATTAACACCAATACCAATAAAGTGTTAAGCAGCATTGTGGTTTCCTAAATAAATCTGTCTTAATATTTGCAGTAGGGCTGTATTCATTGCATGTCTGCTGCAGTCAGTTATTACATTACTTGCAGATGTCCCCTGCAGTCACAGCTTTTGGGTTCTACTCCCATGCCTGCCAACTAAGGCACAATGGCTGCCTATTTTACTTAATGTATATTAACATACCTCTCAAGTGTCATGATTTTTGTTAATGTAATTACAACTGCCCAATCTGCCTGTTCCATGATTATCAGATAAATGATTACCTGGAATGTAATGTATTTTTAAATCCGTTTACAGAGCACCTTCGCAGCTATGTACATCCACATTATGTGAAACAGTTCTGTGTAGCTGTGTACCTGCATTTGTTAGCACTTGGCCCATACTGTCCCATGCTAACAGTTTGAGAGTGTATGTGCTACATCAGCTATAGAAGAATTGTAGTCACTGTACTCACAACTGACACCACACACCCGTAGAAGTATGCATTACCACTTTTTTTAGGGATATCATCTGCAATGTCATTAATGGTATGTTTTCTCTATCTCCCTATCCCTTATCTTCTTTAATTTATTATTATTTATTACTATGATTAAATATTAACATATTTTGATAAACTAACTGTTCTGTTGGTCTTATGGGTTATTTCATACTGGCTTGCTGTTAACATACTTACTGCTATGTTACTTAATGTTGTGTTACACATAATGTACCTTAATATTTATTTGGATTAATCAATATTATGTTCCATTATGTGAATATTATCATTGGTTTGATTATTACTAACCTTAACTTATTGTTAGAATTACTTTACTGCAGCGTGTCAAAGTCATCCGGTTCCTAGTGATACACCTACCTTGCCTCCTCCTGCCATGGCATCAGGTCCCAGCATGTCTGGAACCCAGCTTGGTGGTTCCCCCTCTACTGCTCCTGCACTACCCGTGGCATTGGGTAGTATCACCCCACTGGACAGGACAGGCCCCCCCTATGGGAGTGGTGGTGGAGGGGGGTTGTCACCTGTGACAAACTGCCAGGTTTGGTGCATGGGATCATTGTCTGTGGGTTTGGATGATGCTTGCACCAGATAGAGAGCATCCTGGCCACCCTGGTGGGGCAGGCTCATCCTGGAGTCCAGCCTCCACCACTGCCACCCTCAGGGAAGTCAGAGAGCAGTGCTGACAGTCCCATGGGTGGGGATGTGAGTCATGCTGCTACCTTGTGGAGGCATATTGGACTGTGATTCCACAATACCCTTCCCATCCAAGGTGTTCACTCCCCATTGTGTCACACACCACCCCATATGCTGTCTTGTCTGTCTTGTCTGTCTGCAAAACCTTCCTCACCTATCCATCTTACCTCTCCCACATGTACCCTTGTCCCTTCCCCAACATTCCACTCTCAGCTTAAAAAAAAAAACAAATGGGCACCTATCCCCAAAAAATATTGTCCCATATATAGCTCTCCATTTTGCACATGTGTCCACTGGACACACATAATTTGGTCCAATTGGCTTAACAATGCAGTTATGTTTTCCTCACCCGGTTCTCAGGGGGTGAGAGTCCGAAGTCATCTACAAAGTCTGTCAAAGTGCACAGTTGTTGCTGTACAAGAAATGGATAGCTATGGTTCTTTCCTATACCTATCCTGCACATACCTACCTACCTTTCACTATGTTTTCCCCCTGCTTGCACCCTATTTCACCACTTTCCTATCTCCCCATTTTTCTTTTCTTTATATATTTTTTTCATGACCCTGCATGACACACCACATCATGCAGCTTCACTAAGCTCAGCTAAATGGAACTATGTTGATATATGTGTTTTAAATGATAATAAACATCTGTCCCCTATTTCAAACCCAAGACCATCACACCTGCAGACCACTGAATTAACCTGCTACACCACACAACTGTTAATTAAAACAGCTAGTTTAAGCAAAACATAGTAATTGCAAGTTACAGTCATTAAGTGTGTTTAAGCAGAGCTGTGCATCATGCTGCATCGCGCAAACTTCCTTAAAGAATAATGGAAAAATTGTGAATGTACCTTGGAGTCTGGTACAAGAGTACACCACTAAAAAGCCAAACATAGAATAATGGATATAAATGAGGTCTCTAATAGCAGGTAAATGTCTACTTTTATCAGCAACATTTAGAAGTATACCTGCTAAGGCATTACTGCCAACATACATATTCAGCTGGGACCCTGGTACAGAAATACAGCCATATAAAGCCATGCACATAATGATGGATATAAAAAATATATGTCACAGCCTGTATGTGTGTACTTATATCTTGCAACTGCACTTCCTGCAATAGTGTCTCAGTATTGCAGGCTGTTAAATGCCTTGCAAACAATACATTTTGCCACACACAGTCCTGGGTTTAAATCCAGTGGTGTGTAGCATTTAAATGACATTATTGTGAAGATAGCAGTTAATGACTGAGTCATGCACTCTTTATCCACACAATGCATTTCAAACGAAATGTGTGCTTTTCACTGATGGAAGTCACAGGCCTGAAGAAAGGAACACACTTCATATATCCCTATAGCAAAACTATAAGTGCATAAAGTGTCAGGTCATGCATTAATATGCATTCACAGAGGATTTTAACTCAGGTAATGCAAATGAGGGCCATTAATATCAGAGTGCAGCACACAATCCTTTCATATTCACAGTGCAGATTAGCACAGCTGCACTACTAACATATACATATAAAGCTCCTGCTTGTAACAAGGACTGCCACCATATACGTTCCAAATGAGTACTAGACTCTAATACATGGCCTGACAGTTGCTCAAATGATGGACATAATGTTATATTTAACCCCTATGTTGCTCAAGGACACAACAGACATGTTGCATAATACTCTGTTAGTGATACTGTTGGCTAACATACTTATCTCAAGCATATGCCTTAATTGCAGTGGAATGGGTACCCTGACTCAGGCTTTGCCTCTACAACAAGGCTGACACAGCTCCCACAGTTACTCCTACAGCTTGTTGTCTTTCACAGTGTTCACACTCTCTAAGTATGCCTATTACCTGCAGCAGCAGCTGCAGCCTGTAGCACACACATCTCTGTGCAAAAGTAGCTGCTGCAGACCTACCCTCTGTGATGATGTAGTCTCCTCACTACAGTAATGTCCATCACAACATAGCTGAAAGGCTTCTAATCTACATGAAGGCCTTATATCTTGTACAGTGATCACATGTCATTAGCAGATAATACTGCAAATCAGCTGTGTTGGCTGCAATTAGCATTTCAGAACCACAGATTGTTTAAAATGTAATCACCTGCTAATGAGAAGCACGTTAAAAAGGCAAAGAGCTGGCTATGGGGAACCATTCTGTATGAGACTTTCTGCACACAGAACATGCGTTTGCAAAAACTTAAATATCATCACTTATCAGCAGAGGAGATTTGCACTCCATCAGGTATGTAACCTTTTTGTTTACAAAATGCAGATATGTCAATATACTTACGGGGAATAGGGGTTATAGCATTAAGCATTTCTTAGAACTGTGATAATGACAAGTCATTGATCTCCAGATTTGTTACACCTATTACACCTACAGAGGATGTACAATACATCAAGGGTGGAATGTTTCTTGTCAATGCAGCACATTGGTCTCATGGGATTTTCCCTTTATAGTGGTTGTAATAGCACACTGCTATTTGTGTGGCACTGTTCTTTTGACATATTATCAGGGGAGGTTGCCCCTAGGGGATACACTACAATAGACTCCGGTTTTGGGTGTATGATCATACAGCAGTATCTGTCATGGCACACATGGAAATACCTGACTATCACTAGTATCTTAGTTGTATCCACAGGCCTAGTATGTTTGTACATTGTGGAATATAACATATGTCTTCAAGCAGTGGATACTGCTAGCCATTCTGTTCTTGCTGTATCTCTACATAGTGTACTTCCACAAATGTGATCCTGACGTGTTCCCATTTTGTTGTCTTTCAGGAAAAGTGTATCCAAGATGGCGTGCACCTTTCATGGATGCAGATAATTATATTATACTGGAAAGCCTTCAGCAACACCATGAGCTCCTACCATCCAGGGGTGGCAAAACAGGGAACAGCCTGCAGCACTGTGGGATGACCTTATCCATGATGTGAATGCCACAGGTCATCAGAGCAGGGCATATGACCAGGTTCTGGTAACCAAACTTAAGTACGACAAATATAAAAAACACAACAAGATGTAGTCGTTGATGCCAATGAGGAGATGAAAGCAACCCCGAAACTGTAAAGATAATACTTATATGTCCAAAAGCCGTAACGAAAAGCCACCACACGAACTTTGCAGCAAACACTTCTTTATTGACCTAGGTTTCGTCCTTGTGAACTTCTTCAGAATACAAAATACTGTTTCAACACACTATATATATACCATGTTAAATATTGAATAATTATTTAATTGATGTCCTTAATTAACCACAATAAGCTTTCTTAAAAAGGAAATGACTCTAATAAAATTCATTGTATAACATTAAAAGACATAATGCATTTCCATTTCATGTACATATACTATATTGAAAATATAATATATTTTATGCACTTGTACACTTTAAAAACTACTATATAATTATACTTTTAATCAATTTATACTTAAAATCAATATGGAATATTTTGTTATTGTATGTACATACATATGTTTTAAACCCTTTGTAATATGTAACATATGCAGTGTATATGTAATATTTTTGTATTGATACAAACATACTTATCTCAGTCCTCCAATTATATATGTAAGTTGTATATATTAAATATTAAATATTCAGCATATGTGTATATTTATAATTTTTATGTATCATAATTAATGAACTAACTGTGGTGTTATGATATAAAAATTACCATGAATACAACCAATTTGAACTAATGTATTATAATAGTATGGGTATTTATAAATTGTTTACTAGTATAAGCGTTGTGTCTAAACAATTGATGTGCATATTATGTTGTTATATTTAACAATATAATTTGTAATCCAGTTATTATAGATCAACTTACAAGTATACCATCACTATTAAATTGATATTTTATATTTGTATGTGTACATTAACAATCTTATAAAATATAATAAAAATACATTAAATAAATAATAATGATGATAATTAATAAAATTAATAATAAAACTAAATGAAAATGAAATATGAAAAATGTATGAAATATATTAAAATATGAATAATAATATGGTGAAGAATGTGTATATTTGTACTCATGTACATTGAAAATGTTTAATTGTACATATATATTATTTTATTATAACAGATATACATAACTGTATATTATTTATTATATATTCTATTCAATTTCAATAATGGCATGATAGTCATGTATTCATTTATACCCGGAGGTATACATGAATTCAATTTAATCTGCCATTTTAATTCCTCCATGTCCAAATGATACGTGGTTATCTTTCCCTGTGGGTCCTGTTTGATTTCATTAATAACCATGAATTTAAATTGATGGTCTTCATGTTCCATGATATGTCTTGCTAAGGCATTACTATTTTTATTGTGTTGTATATCCAATAAATGTTCCTTAATTCGTTCTCTAAATTTCCTTTTTTTTTTTTTTTTACCAGGTTCGATTCGATAACTGCACAATGGACATGATCAATGCTGCACACAGAAGAGCAGCAGATGTAGCCAAGGATTTTGGTATCACCAGTGGAGGGCCTGCACTGGAACAACCACTCTCAGCCACTGAGGAATTACTGGCAAACCTAGGCACACACGACAGCTCCCGGGCATCCATCACACCGTACATCATGGATGTGGGTGCTATAGTTTCCATGGCAGAGGAGCATGCAGATAAGCTTAGTTTGATCGCCATTGCAATACTGTAGCATTCAGTGTGTCAGGGTGTGCATACTCTTATGTGGGTGTCAGGTCTTTGTTCTTTGGTGGGGGGAGGGTTTAACTGCAGTTTGACTCTCATGTTCTGTGTTAACAATTAACACAGTAGCTACTGTAAATGTGAGATATATGGATTACCTTGTTGTGGTCAACATGCGGTGGTACTAACATTACCTTTCCCTCAACCTTCCACAGGTCCATCAGGTATTGGACAAGGCTGTGGTCCTGTTCCTGGTAAGCACGGCACTGTTTTGTTATAGATGTAGGTTTACAGCAATGTAATCCATAAAGTACCATCCCAGGCCTGCTACCTGTATTGTTGTGTTGTCAGCATGATTACCAACTGCACAGATATTTTCTGACTGTACACATGTTCGAGTCATACCTATGCGTTGTAGGTGTGACCACACTTATAGATGTGACAGTATTGTCAGGACATTAAAGATTGTCATATGTGTCAACTGTGCAGAGTTTTTACAAATGTCAGCAGTGTACCTCATTTTGCGGATGAGATTGCTGTGTAAAGAGTTTTTATTTATAGGTTCATAGGTTCATAGGTTCATACTAGGCTATCTGCCCTAGGGTATTTATAAGCCTAGCCAGAGTGTGTGTGGCTTTCACCACCCCTTAGGATGAGAATACTATACCCATTAGTTTGCTGTGCCTCTGTCCAGCAGTGATACAGAGATGATTCCCGGGGTAAACCTACGATCTCCCATCCACTCGTCAAGATTTCTCTTGAACAGAGTCAGTGAGGGGCTCTGCCTCACATGGACTGGGATTCTGTTCCATAGTGTAGGGAGTCTCTGGGTGATGAATCTGTTCCTCCAGCACGTCCTATTTATATCCGTGTTGAGGTTTAAGTCTCTTGCTCGTGGCTCTGGTGGATTTGGATTTTTGAGGTGGAGCATGTCCATTAATTCGGGTTGGACATGGCCTTGTATGTCAGGCACAGATCACCTCTGAGCAGACGGTATGCGACTGAATAGAGCTGGAGTTTCTTCAGTCGGGCATCGTATGACATATGTTTGAGCCCTTTATCCTTTTGGTGAGGAACTTTGGGGTCTTTCCAACTGCTGCAGGTGTCGGTAAGGTACATTCGAATGGGGCGTTGTACTCAATCATTGGTCTGATAAGTGAAGAGTACAGGGTACAATGACCTCTCCTGATCTGGATGTCAATCCCTTCATGATCAGGTGGGCAATGTAGAAGGTCTTCCTAACCACTTTGGCAATGTGAGTGTCAAAAGAGAGGTTACTGTCAACTTGGGTCCCAGGTCCCTGATAACTTCTTCCGTGTTTAATGGATTACCACCTATGTGGTAATTAGGGGTTACCTTGTTTTCCCAAAGGGTATGACTATACATTTTTGGCATTTAGCTTAAGGCCATGGCTCTGGCACCAGTTATCCATTTCTATGAGACCTCTCTGGAGGATGTCTGTGTCTGATGGAGTGTCAATTATGGTGCCCAGTTTGCAGTCATCTGCAAATTTTGTCAGCCACAATCCCCTATGTTTGCCTGCACTTCAGGAAAATAAATGCCGAACAAGAGGGGGCCCAGGACTGAGCCCTGTGGGACACCACTCGTGACCGGCTTAGAGTCTGACATGGCACCAGCAACTCTAACCCTGTGTGTTCTGTCCTTGAGCCAGTTTGCAACCCATCTTGTGACATATGGGTTTACATCTAAGCTGGTGAGCTTTTCTATGATGCCCGAGTGGGGTATTGTGTCGAACGCTTTTGCTAGGTCAAGGTAGGCTGTGTGAACTGCCTTACCCTCATCAATGGCCTTAGTGACTGTTTTGAAAAAGTTGACCAAGTTCAAGAGGCAGGATCTGCCCTTGACAAAGCCAAATTGGGTAGGATCCAGTGTCTGTAGGTCCCCAATGTCATTATTTATGAGTTCCATTATGATCCTCTCCATAGCTTTGCAGACAAGGCTCATCAAGCTTATGGGGTGGTAATTTCCAGGGTCCGTAGAAGCACCGCCTTTGTGGAGTGGGACCACAGTTGCCGTACGCCATTCTTTGGGTACGTATCCTGTAGTAAGGCTAAGATTAAACAGCAGCCTTATGTGTGGGTTTAGTTCCTCATTGAGTTCGTAGCACACAGCCGGGACACCGTCCGGTCCCATTGATGCTGTGTTTTTTGCTTTAGAGAGAGCAGCTCTCACCTGGGCATCTGAGATGTTTGGGAGGCTAGACTCTGGTGGGATAGATATTTCTCCTTTGGGGGAGGAGGGAGAAATTTGCACTGAACCTGTCTGCCAGTATGTTGGCAATGTCTGTGGGTTCAGTGATTTTTTTATCATTTTGGACTAATTCTGAGCATATCTGGGAGTTTCCACCCAGGTTTCTAACATAGCTAAAGAAGGCTTTATGATTGTCTTTTGTGTCATTAGCGATTTTTCTCTCAAAGTTGGCCTTGGATGATTTTATGAGTGATCGTAGTTTTTTGCTAGTATTGATCAGAGATGCCTTCCCTTTTAGGGATTTTGCTCTGTCATGTAGTAACTTTCTCCTCTTATTGTAGAGTTTGTTTATGGCTGGGGTCCACCAGACCGGGCGCCTGCCTTTGGTGGAAAGGGTCTTGATTTTATTAGGGATTGCTTGATCCATACATTCCTGGAGGTGCTCGTAGAAGGCATTTGTAAGGGTTTCAGCAGCGTGGGTTGTGGTTTCCACTGGCTCGGGGCCTTGAAGGATACCACTCCAGTCTTAAGAAGTGTGAAGTTTGCTTTTGAGAAGTTCTTCACTGTGGTCTTTTGCTGGGGCGTGATGTGGATCTCCAGTGAGATTAATTTATGGTCTGATCTCACCAATGAGGGATATACTTCCGGTGTGGAGCATTTTGTCCCCATGTTTCTGATGATCAGGTCTAGTATATTTTCTCCTCTTGTGGGAATGGTGACTAGTTGTTCCATAGCATTTGAGTTTATGAACTCAAGGAACCTTTGGGCAAGGGTGTTGGGGCTTGAGTAATGTTCCCAGTCTATGTTTGGGTAGTTGAAGTCACCCAATATGATGGTGTTTGGAGAGACATTCATACTCTCCAGTGTCTTCAGGAAGGCTGTGTGGGTTTCCTGAGTTTGAGAAGGTGGTCTGTAGCATGTTACAAACTGTAGTAACTACAGCTGTTTGTGGGAAAAGAGATGTTCTCTTGTCCTACTATATGAGGCTGGGTTTTCAACAGGTCTGCAATACTGACAACAGTGTATAAAGCTTTATATATATTGCAACATAGTACTGCAGAGCATAATATTGCAGGTATTAATGTACTGCTTTTTCCTTTCTTATCAAATGTGACCATGGGGGTTGGTTACTGTCCCCTACACAACCTGATGTCAGTATCTTCACATTCTGATTATGATAGTGGTCACATGAAGCACAGATGGGGATTTCAGGGGCTGAATCTGTCCCAGAGGTTGACATCCTTCTTCTGCTGTCATTGTCACTGCACACAGTCAGTATGCCCACACATACCCAGTCCCCAGAGGCCATAGATATTGGACAGTCAGAGGGTGGGGACATCAGAGGGTGGGGACATTGAACAGGAAAGTGTGTCAACTATGGCTCCAGTGAATGTAGACACTGGCCATAGCCAGGGATCTGGTGAGGTCCACACAGACGGATTGATAGGGGTGCTTGTAGGAGGCCTGCTGTCCATCCACCACCTTTTGCAGGTGTCATATCACAGGTCACTTAGCCCAAGTTTCGGGCCATGGTGGAGGCACAGGAACATTCTGAAAGGAACTCTAGACATATGCTTAGGGTTATTGATGCAGCACAGTCTGATATCTATGACTGCCTCCACCGCATTGCTGACACCCTGGATCAGTCCACTGATGCAGTGGAAAGAAGGTGGGCTGAGACAGATCACACTCTATCTGTCTTGGAACACACAGTGTCTGTATTGGAATGTCTGGTTGGAGTTGAGCGTCAGACTCATGGATATAGGTCGGTGACCCCATCTACTGAGAGTCCACATGGCCATGCACAATCACACTCCCACAGTGGCAGTACACCCAGTGCTACAGAAAGGAGTGTTCTGTCCACATCAAGATGTGAAAGGCCATGGGCTCATGGTCCTGGGTGTTCCCATGGAGGACACAGTCCCAGCAGTCACCGTCAGGTACTAGCACCACTTCTGACCTTGGGGATGGAAGTGCCAATGCAACTCCTGGCAGAGCCAGTTCCCATGCTCAGGTCCAGAGACGGTGAACTGTCAGCTCTACCAAGCATGGTTCAAAGCTGTCCCACATACACACATGTAGGGCCGGTACTGAGTTTGACTGTGTACATGCACACTCACATACCACTGTCAAATGCAGGTCACCTACAGACCCACATGGCACCTTTCCATGGTCCATCTTGCCTGCTTCCATCCTGACCCACACACATGCTGTCAACCTCTTGGGTCAACCTAGGCCTCCTGCACCCCCACACAACAACCTGTGCAAGTGATGATACCTGTGCCTTATCCCTGTCATCCTCGTCATTGATGCTGGGAAATTAAGCTACGTGTCTGATGCACAGGGTGACTATATAAATGAACGTGTACTTGTGTAATGCATTGTTGCTTTCCCATGCCACTTGTGATTACTGACAGACACTGTATGCTGACATTTGTAATGGTTAAGCCACAAACTTTTGTGCACCTTATGTTGTATACTGTTGTAATGGCTGTATACGTACACAATGAAAGGTGTGTCATGGACCTGTTTATGTTTCTGTTTCAGGATTCTGTTGGGCAGACCTATGGATATTCCTGTGTACAGTACAGACATTTGTCCAACACCAGTTATAATTGTTTTGTTCTGCATCCCATTGTGTAACCTGAACATAAAGTATGTCACAGAAGATGTGTCGTTCACATGCATGGTGGGCCTATTACATATAGGATGTACTGTCTGTGTTACATACCTGTCTCTCCAGCATGTACAATTTATACCATAGTGATGGTGTAGGTATGTAGAAAGACATGTGTTAGTCCTGTCATGGATACACAGGAGGTACACAGTAGGATCTGACACCTGCCTGTATTGCAGCCATACACATCCCCTCCAAAGCATTTAGGAGACAGACTACACATGTACGGTCTTGACACGGACTCCATAGGGCATGTTATCTACAATGTGTAATGGTGTACAATGGAACCTGTGTGGCTGCTACAGTTGTAAGATATGCCTGTGTAGTGACATAGTAAGGATGCCATTGCACACAATGATAGATATGATGAGTGCCACATTCAGTATAGCAATGACAGTCTGGGATTTACATCCCATACCTTTATGTATAGGTTGTACAAAATTAAATGCATCCCCACTTCTTACCAGCCAATGACATTCAAAGGCTACATTACTCTCTGTGTCCATAAGTCCATGAGTAATGGCTCAACTGTGTGTGGTGTGCAGACACTACTATATTATACAAGGGTGGATGACTTCCCTGAGGATAGTATTGTGCAGTCACTGGCATTCAGTATTTGTCAGTGGCTCAGACAATAATTGAATGTTGTCTCAGGCTATCCTGGGTAACTGTTGGTTCTGTGTGGGATTCAGTGACAGCTCCTAATATGCAATCACCTGCTAATGTAGTCATTCAGAGGTCAATGACAGTGGCTGTGACTGCAGAGAGGGAAGAGCTAGAAGGGGTATGCCCTTAATGATGTCTGGAGAAATCAACTGCTGACTGGCATCATTGTAGTGTAGGTCTCCCAAAGCTATCTTCCCAGATTATGACTGTCAGACACTTGCCTATCCACAAGCTGATATAACACTCTGTAGATAACCTACACAGTTTCCAGCAAGGCCTGCTGGCCTAATATTGTCAAACACCTTATCAGGCCATGGTAGGTAGAGTGAGTCATATTCCCATCATCCATTGCATAGTGTAACACTCAATGGGGTCCACCAGTTAGAGTTGGTAGGCATGATTTGGCCTTGAGCAAAACAAACTGTGTTTGGTCCAGTGTCAGTAGGTGTATGACACTGTTACTGCTCATATCCATGGTAACTCCTTTCATTGTATTTCATGTCACATGACTCAGAGCTCTAGGGACACTGCTTGGCACTACATGCTAGTTGTCCTTTATGCAACTAAGTATTGCAGTTACTTCTAGCATGTTCCAAGAAGAGAGTCATCCAAGGTGTCTGTACAGAGCACAAACATGTTAGGGAAGTGTAATGTGTATACCCTGTGAAGGTAAGGTGGTGGTTTTACACAGGTATTCTGCAGTTGGACACTACCCAAGTGGTGTGTACTGGAAGGACACAATTACCTTGTGAAGACTGTGTTAAGCATGGGAGTCCATGGAATTGCCAGTGCCTGGCAACTAGTAATGCTGGTCTCACCGACACCACTCTCACATTGGATACCATGCTCTGATAAATTTTCCCTGTCATCACATGCAAAACTTTACTATGAAGCCGATGATGACAAGCAGGACACAGATGGTTTGTTCATCCTCATAACTGTCCCACATCATGAAAGGCTCTGAAGGCTTCATATACCCTTCTCCAGGTAGATGCTTTGATTAGCAACATGGGCATTCAGTTGGCTTTTGCATGTCTTATGCCTTCTGTTCCAGGGTTGGAGGTATTTCACTAGGGAACTGACAAGAGGGGGATTAGGAGCACTGCCGTAGTGCCACAATATAATGTACAATTTCCAGTGACATAGATGTCAAGTCTTGCTGAAACAATCAGCACACTGGCGGTGAGCCATCATAGTTGACAATTTATTTCACAGCTAGTCAAGCATCCTGCCCTTCAACAGATTACTGGTGGATATCTGTATGACATGGATGTGAGGCCTACTGCAGTGGACTGGCCACCTTTGACCAACTTGCGTCCATCTGCCACATGTCCTAGGCATGTCATACTGTACAGTTATGTACCCAAAACACATGTCAGTGTTCCCACATCATGTCACACAACAACCAGTGTGCTGTCTGGTTGCTTGACAAGCATCGTATGCTTACAATGCCAACATAATGTCTGCAAAGTTGAAAAAATCCTCTATGCATCCACGGGCATCCACATCTTCACTGCAAGGTGTGATTACAAACACTGTATATCAGACTGTCAACCCCAAGGATGTGGCAGCATGACCCTAACTTTGCAGGACCTGCTGCTGAGATGTTGGGGTGTCAGCAACCCTCTACAGATGTGACAGATGTGACTGCATTTCAAACCTTACTGCCATGGTTTCTCCAATAGTAGTCATTACATAGGGTAATGAGCATTATGCCAACATGTACAGCTCACATCCTGCACTACCTACACCCACATCGCATACACCTGCATGTATGCAGCTCCTTACCAGACACATTGCCAAACAACAGACACCTCGGAAAATCCTGCCTCTGCAGTGCACAGTGCACATAATACTGCATGCAACACTTTCTCACCAGTCAAATACCCGATGCAAAACACAAAATCACACCTCTTAGTCATTGGTGATTACATTGTGAGACACACTGATGTCTGTATCAAGTGGCTGCATATGGGGAAAGATCACAGATAGCTGTCTGTGGGTTGACGTAATAAGCCTTACCACACATTGCCATAAATCAAGGAATATCAATTAACATAATGTTAACATCATAGTTCCTGCAGGTGTGCATGAATAGGGACATATGTCAATGGCCTGTATGCAGACACATGAATGAGCATAGGCAGTCTGTGTCTCTCATGGGTATGCACATAGCTTTCAGCTGCAGTTGACCCTCACCTAGGATGATGGATCCATACACACGGAAACTAATGGAAGTCAATAATTGCCTTAGCATCTGGTGTCATTGTAAGGGGATCTACTACATGTCTGCCTAGGATGCCTTCCTTAACAGACATCAGTGCTTCACAAGTGATGGTCTTCATTTCTCACCCCTGAGATTTGGAGCACTGGCCAAAGACTGCTGACATCCCCACAATGCATCTTAGATACACTGTTCAGGGAAAAGTTGTCAATGAGAACACCACCTTTATACAGCATCATGGTTATGCCGCTACACACTGAGTATGGCAGCACTGAACCCCACTCTGTGGAAGGTGTCCCCACCCTGGCTTATGCAAACATACATGCAGTCAAGGACATCTGGTTTAAGGGTGTGGGCAGCACCACAGCCATACCAGACTACACTTCCACCCATATCTTCAGGCCTTAAAAATGACAGTGTTCAAGGTAATACAGGTGGTGCATACATACTCAATAAGGATAGATAAACATTCAGATTTTGTGAAACACTGTGATTTCCTGGAGACATTGCAGGTGCCATTCAGTATTGGAAGGGTACATAATGAAGCAATAGCTTGGTACAGGAGCAGCTCCATGAATCCACACAACCATTGTGCATATTTGTATCTACATATATCTATCAAGATATATCATTACACCATGGTCTGAGGTGGCATTAAGTGACCACCATCTGTGTTACTTAGTCATGCTGCAGATCACTTTCCCAAAGATTAGTCCATGTCCTTAAGTACAATGCCCTACAGCAGTGCTGTGACATCCCCACAAGGGGAACCAATGTATTGCATCATGTGTTTACCAATATGGGTGACCACTGCGGCCCCCCAATATGAGGTCCTCCCTGATGGGATCTGACCACAGATCAGTCTCATTAAAACTACCAGCGCTACCCCCCACCCCCCCCCCCCGCAGACAATGCAGACATATATTTGAACAAAGATAGTTGTTACCTGTTGTGGAATGGTTTACATAGCTTGACTGCACCTACCCCTCAGATGGAATTAGCAAGTATGCAGAGCTCTACACCCATACATTATGCCAGCAGGGTTACAACTGCATGAACTCAGTTGTACCTGACAGGAGTAACACAGGCTTCTCATGGCACAGCAAACCTGCCTGGTGGTCAACTGCCATTAGCAGGCTGTACAAAAAGAGGTGGACATTGCTGTGTGACAGTTGGAGGTAAGGGTGCCCCCTAAAATGGAGGCACAACCCCCTCAGCTAAAATAACATATAATGTTGTTGTGATGTTATGCAGACACAGTAAGTGCAAAATTAGCTACCCACAGAAAGCAGAACCACGATGTACAATGTAGTTACATGTGTAACCTCAAAGTACAGGCCCAGATTGTCAATGAACTCATACATAATGATGCCACAGATAATGGGTCTTTACTGGTAGCTAACCTGTAGTCCAACAGGTTCTGCATTAACTTCACTCCCCTGTCCCCACCACGTGACACATGAAATTCCTAAAACCTGTCCCATAGCTTTCATATCTACAGTGCAAGTTATAACTGGCCTCTCTATAGAGGATACACAGCATCTATTGGGCATGCTAACATCCCAGGCTACATCTTAAATGGGATCTGACAAGGATTACCAACACAATTGGGAACACCTTGCAATCATATTGAAACCACTAGCTGCACCCCAGCTGACTGGACAACTGCAACTGTTATACCCTTGCACAGAGGTGGTGCATCCACTGAACACCAGATCTATAGACCTCTTTGCCTGACTATCCATATCTTTATGGCCATAGGGGCAATAATCATGGAACTGATCAGCACCCATATATGTGATTTACACACAGTTGACTGTAGGGGGATCATAACTGTTAAACATTATGGACATTTCCAAGGCAGTCACCAAGGAGCTGGGTGAGGGGACATTAGGGCATACAACCCCTGGACTGAGCTAAGCCATATAACTATATCCCCCAGTCAGGCATCATTTACAAAGCACCCACTTAGGCATCCATGGTACTATCATTGTAGGGGTCACTAAGTGGCTCATTGATGGCACACATGCTCAGCATAAGGACATCCACCTCCAATAGCTGATCTGTAAGCAGCACTGTTCAATAGGGCTCAGTCCTGGGTCCTCTACTGCTTGGAATCAATTTAACCATGATACATGTGAATACTGAATGTCTGTGACTAACAGTGTTGGCTGATGCCTGTAGACTGTGAGCATTCATGGAGTCTGTGAGTTATGTCAATATCCTACAAGATGGTATTAATGAACAAATGCCTGTTGGCATAGTAAAGACCATAACTTTCATGCAAATATATATGTAGTATCATTTCCATCACTACCACCTATGTAAGTAGAACATCAGTCACAACATGTGTTGTACATAATCAGGGAAGAAAGAACTGGGCACACAGACATGGCCACACAGGTTTACACCTAATGTGCCAGAGATCACCTTGTCTCCCCAGTGGTAGGATAAGAATCATATGTCATAGCTGAGAGCACAGTCACCCATAATTGACATACTCATAACCTGAGTGCAATGGCCATTTGGTAATGGACCTTTCCAAGCAGTACTGACACTTGCATAGAACAGTATGCTCCCTCACAAGGGAACTTCACGTCTTCAGTATGTGTTCAATGGGGATT
Organism: Protopterus annectens; assembly: GCF_019279795.1. NCBI lineage: Eukaryota > Metazoa > Chordata > Ceratodontiformes > Protopteridae > Protopterus > Protopterus annectens. Next base: position 1,494,155,041 of record NC_056731.1, on the reverse strand, counting down.
GTCTGAAATGAGTGTCATTGTAGCCTGTGGCATATAGACTACTCAGAGGTGATCTCTGCCTTGCATACAGGGTGATGTGTGATCCTGCTTGATTGTAAATGTTGTATATCTGTTGGTGGCATAGTAGATGGATTAATCACTCTAAGGATAATAACCCACTATGTGACGATAGTAATACATGCTGGTGGAGAGATCTGTCTAGCAGACGTTAACACATCTTTGAAACAGAACCCTGCCTAATGGCAAACAGAGAACCTCAGTGCACTTCATCACATGCCATCTGTATGATTGGCTGGGTGATCATCATTTCACCACAAGGCTTCTGCCTGTGTACCTCTTGGACTGGGGCTATATGTGCTAATCATGTAAATAAGGGTATAACATTGTCTAGGATTGTGAGAGCTGTAAGGCCATTATGTTAGGGAAGTTCAAACATCCTATGGTTCCATAAGCTGATGTAAAACGCTCTAACAGCCACACATACATACCTGGCTACATTGAGGATAGCACCACTTCCAGTTACTGCTTACAGGACACAGCATGGCACAGACATAGTGCAAGTTGGCTGTATGTAGATTAGAACACTTACTTATGTAATGTTACACACTACAAATCACAGTATGTGATGCATGCAACACACCACATGTCTGCTAGTACTATTGGTGTAGGACATATTATGCCTGATGACATCAGCAGACCTAGTTGTGGTCATGCATTTGGAGGGCCACATCACCTGCTACAAATAAAATACTGCAAAACCCTACCTCTTTCTATGTTACTGAGATGATCATATTTATGCTATATGGACATTTACACACATACACCAAGTGACCTTGATTGAGATTAGAACCCTTACCTATCTAATCTTACACACATAGATCAAAATACTTATTGCATGTCTGATACTACAATGGCAGCTGATAGTGTTAGGTAGATGACATCATCAGGCCTTGTAGAAGAGGACAGTTTGGAAGCCAGAAGCAACTTACAGGGCCAAAAAGTGCATAACCATTGTAGTTTGACAGCCAATGAAGGATTCTCAGTTGTACAGCAGGGGGATACTGCACATATGCACCAAGTGGCCTGGAGTGAAAGTAAAACCCCTACCTAGATAGTTTTACACACTATAGATCACAGTAGTTATCGCATGAGCCACGGTTGATGTCCGTTTTATACATGATTGCAGGCAAACTACTTGTGGATTACACAAACTAGACTTGTGTTGAACAGCATCTGTGGCCTGCAGAATGATATCACTTCATACTGTTATCTGTATCTAGTATCCTGGAGTTAGTATATATAGTTAGAGGGTATGTGGGGGGCGCAGCCCCTCACATTGGGGGGAGGCGGTTGGGTGTAGCCCTCCACCTAGTTTGGGTTTATATTATATTTAACCGGAAGCTTCAAAACACTACATTTTAAACCATAGACATGCACACTTACAACACCAATGACTAACTCTTTCCAGAAGACAATATAAACCCAAACTAGGTGGGGGCTACACCCCCACAACCCCGAAATGTGGGGGGCTGTGCCCCCACACCCCCCAACTGCATATACTAACTCCAGGATCGCACTACAGTAGGGAAAAGGTCATATACCTTTTACTTGACTTACAGTACTCTACACAGTGCCAGTACTGTGAAATGAGATTCAGTGAAATAAGTTTTCAGTAATTTGAGCTTTTAGCAATTTGGTGAGGGTGAACTGAAATTCAGTGAAATGAGTTTTCAATGAAACAAAGTAGACCCATATATATATATATATATATATATATATATATATATATATATATATATATATATATATACATATAGCTTTATACATATATAGGTATGTATTTGAAAATACATAAAGATAGATATACTATGTATGTGAGAGAGAGGTAGTGACAGATGGATATGTATACATATATGTATGCATGTGGAGACATATTTATACATTACAGGTTATTTTGATGATGGGGCAACAGAATTGCACTCAGTTTAACTAAGTGTATGGGCATGCCCAGTGGGACTATCAGTACGTATAATGTTACTCCAGCCCACACCTATCTGTACTCCAGTCCGGGATTTTGTGTGTTACAGACAATGACATCTGTCCTTGTTTCTGCAGTACTGCACTTCACTCAAAATGGCCATGGTATTTTCAGGCTGTCTGATGTAATTAATATGTGACAGAGGTTCATAATGTTACACCTCACACAGACAGATAGTCTGTGAAAACACCAACATAATAATACCGCACATGCAAAATATGAGCATACTTCCAAATCTGAACCATCAGCACCATCAGGCATGCTAATTTCCCTAGTCCACTGAGCCACACATGCTGCCAGCCAGAGAGTAGTCATCCATCACACAATCAACAGCATACATATGCATGTTCTTATTCCTGCGTTAAGTGAGACATATAATGTGTGATCACTTTCTATGTTACTGCCTTGTGTTTGCCTGGGATGCTGATATACCATTGTTAACTTACTGTTAAAGCAGTTATATGAGAAAACTGCTGCATTAGGGGTGGGGGAACAACAGCACATGTTCTGCTGGATACACAATAGTCCACATATCATGTGACCACACTGTTTAACATCTCCCTTGACTGATATAGTGCATATTCCAACCATGAGGCCTAATGAATATTAAGGAGCACATCCTAGTGGACTGTGTAACTGTAGTCCAATGTGGATGTTACTTGTGTCCAAATAGCCCACTATATTTCCTTGCATAAATGCAACAGATCCATATATATGATACCATATTATAGTAATCCTTACAAGTAGTGTGTAGGTTAGAGACTTACCTTGCTTATGCAGCAGTTGACAAAACTGTAAAACTGTAGTTCAGGGCTGATTCTTGTCTGATGTAAGCTGTAGACAGCCAATACATGGATACATGCAGGTTGTGTGCGGCGCCTGGCATCAATTTCAATATATATATATATATATATATATATATATATATATATATATATATATATATATATAAGTAGGAGTAAGTTGTCGATTTCTAAGTCCCTAGGTTGTCAGTGAATGTGCTACACATTGTCTCTTCATCTAAGCCAGGGCATACATGGCATGCCTACATCTGCCTACAGGAACATCATCAGGGGGATCCTCCTCTGAGTCCTCCTGTGACTGTAGCTGGTATGCCTAGGCACTGTTGGGGGGGCTATATATCCCTTCCCTTTGCTGATCCTGCTGCAGCTGTTTCCACAGGATCATACTGTGTAGCATAGCACATACTGTGAACATATGTGCACTTGCGGCTGGAGAGTACTGCAGGGCACCACCAGATATATAAAGGCACTGGAAGCAGAACTTCAGAAGCACAAACACACATTCTATGATGTTCCTAGTTTGTGCGTGTGCCTCATTATGGCATTCTGCTGTGGGTGTGTGTGCATTTCTGATGGGTGTCATCATCCATGGTTCCAGTGCATAGCCAGCATCTCCCAGTAAATGGCTGTGGGGGATGTTCCCAGCAAACATCTGGTACAGCTGTGATGCACACCAGATATGGGAGTCATTATAACTGCCAGGGTTGCCAGCACACACACATTCATGGTAATCCCTTGGGCATTGCACACCACTTGGCAATTGATAGAGCAGTACCCTTTGTGGTTAACGTAGATTCTACCCTCCTCACTGGGTGGTGCCTTGATGTGTGCATGAGTGCAATCTATGGCACCCAGTACTTCAGTGTAGTGTGCTACATGGTAGAAGTGTTGCATATTGCTGGCCCTCACCTCAGCAGTGAGGAGAAAAAAATGTGCTCACTGGCATGTGGTAGCATGGCATCTAGGAACTGGTGGAGTACACTGGATGCTGCCTGTGAGACCCCCATCATGTCTGCAGTTGGTCTTTGGAAAGTACCTGTAGCTAGTATCCTAAGGGCTACACATACCTTTGTTTCCACTGGGATGAGTTCCCCTCTGTTGGCTGTGGGTCTGAGTTGAAGGCAGCAGAGCTCAGAGAGTTCTTGTAGTATGTCCGTGTCCACCCTGTAGTGCTCTACAATCTCTAGCTTGTGTAGCTCCTGGAAGGTTACCCTGGGCCTGAACACTCTTATCCTTCTCTGTCTTGGCCTATTGTCAGCAGCAGCAGCATTGACTTCAGCATCTAGCACATACAGGTGCAGCAGACCAGCAGCAGACCAGCAGCAGCCCCAGGGATCACGTTAGTCACCCTGCTAGACAGGGACCCAGGGAAGTATATAGTGTGGGAAGAAATAGCCAGGGAATTGTTATGGCTAGGCTTGTATAGGCCCTAGGGCTGATAGCCTAGTACCAACCTATGAACCTATGAAGCATTCTCTCAATTCAAATTCCCAAGTCTGTACTCCAATGGTGCAGAGTATTGGAGAAAAATTAGAATGCAGGGTGTATGCATACTTTATAGAGCTCTGCTGTAGCTGCAGAATGTGTGATTAGCTAACTATGATGCATTCCACCTGCCTACAATTTAATTAACATCATTTAATGGCCTTATTTTACCTTAAACAAGGGTCAAAACTAATTAAATGCATTTGGGTTTTCAGACACACTCAGCACAGAAGCGCGCCATGCAAACATTTACACCGAAGGTAAACAGAGCTTAGAAGTTAGTGGACACACACACCCCTGAAAGGACACACTCAGTCAGGTGGTGTGCCATGCAAACACGCACATCTAAGCTAAAATGAGCTTAGAAGTCGGTGAACACACCCCTGCCGTGTCAGCTACACCCTGTGTAAACAGCAACATGGGTCTAAGCCTACACAAAGGGGATATGCGAACATGATTACTCCTTTCTGCTATTCAGTAACTTCACCTCATTTGCATAGGTATCTGTGCTCACAGCCTGGAAACTACACGCTTCATACCCATACCACATTAGCAACAGCACCAATGTACCATTGTAGGGACTCCACGCAAGGTCTTGTAATACATTTCTGTCACATAATATTAATTTTTTTCCAACCTTTTTTTATTTTTCTATAAAACATGTTTGCATACTGTGGTGTGCCAAGCAAACATGCCCAGATTATTAAAGAAAAAATGAATTTAACTTATTTCCTTTAATTTTTCCGACATACAGGATAATAGTTTCGCTCATATATGTATATGGTATTACATTTTGTCCATATATCTACATTTTTGCAACCCCTTTTGTCTGCCTCCACTCCTGTACATGGAATTTTTCTGTGTACACTACGGACACTGACATGGGGTCTGAACAGATGCCTATCTGCTTGCTGGATCACTCCACCTACCTCATTTTCATGAGATTCACCTGCTTATGAGGTGATTTGTATGCCATGCAAGTTTCCATGTTGGCACTCAGCCGCACTTACTGAATCTAAAAATGTTCATGCCCATGTAAGCAGCACGGTGCAATGCCTACACAGAAAAAAAAATGTAGGCTTTAAATCCACCCCATGTTCTTATAGAACTTTGTTCATATGTAGTGGTGTATGTGGTACACAAGCAAGCGCCGTAATACAACCTTATAAACTAACAAACCATGAAAATATAAAACAAAATATCACCTGCAGAAATGAAAAAGTCAGTCCAAAGGAGATGTAGTGGGCCCAAGTCCAAAAGACTTGCTCTTATTGTGAGTGACCCCTTATCCTCATGGGTTTGGCATAATGGTTACGGTCTTTTCTTCATAGGCACTTGATACAGAGTTTGATTCTGAACTCAGGTTATCAGCTAGGCTTAAAATGGCACTTTTGGGCAGCTAGGCTAGCATTCACCTGCAAACCTATACTGAGAGCAGATGTTTTGGAATCTGGCCCTGGTGTAAGTCTGTTTATAGACAGACCTTACACTGAAGTAATTTACTTACACTGACAGCAAATCTTTGGAATCAGAGCAGACTTAACACTGAGAGCAACTCTTTTGGAATCTGGTCCTGTATCTCTAGTTTATTCAATAAATCTTGCACTCATTTACCAATTTCATCTCTTAAAATATAACAAATGATGTCTGCATAGTGGTGCTTTTCTCCCATGGCCCCTTCTGAAAAAGGGCATTGTTCAGTCAGACTTTCCCAGTAAACAAATGCCAATAAATAAACAAACAAAGACTTCTTCAGTTTAGAGCAACACAGTTAAGGCTGTTATACATAGCACAAACAGCAAACTATAATTCAGAGTGGAAAGAAATGATGATGATACAGGGGGGAAGCTCAAGAAACAAGGAGGGACTGGGATTTTGGATGGAGACTCTTAAGGAGAACAAAAATCATATAGAGTATTATATTCATAAAATAGCAAAGAGCATTCTAAGACCTAAATCAGCACGAGAATAAAGAAAAGAGATTCTGTCGATAGGGATGACTGGTTAGGGATACAGATAATAGGCAAGTAGGGGCTGGAATTTATTGGATAAAACTGGCAAAGCAACCAAGGTATTGGGATTAAATAACTAGAAAGGGAAATGTAACAGAATGGGAAGAGGCCAATAATTTATTTGGACTTCAGGTTAGAGACTGCCTTCCCTATCAAGGATTGATATCAGAGTATAGGCAAAGGAAAAGAAATAGGGGACTCCTGAATGAAAGACCAGCACTGGTAGAGTTTTTAATAGAATCTAGAACAGAAGCTGCCATTAAAAAAGGAATAATTAGTAAAGCATATAAAATATTGCATGATAATTATAAGAATCAATCAGAGGAGCTTAGAAAGGATTGGGAAGAGAGATTGGATAAGCAATTCACAAACAGACAATGAGGATATATGTATATCTCCCAAATATGCAACAAAGTCTACAGATTTAGGATCATTGCCTGGAAGTGTTTACATAGGTATTTTATACCCCAAGTAGACTCCAAAGAATTTTTCCTCAGGTGGATAGCAAATATTGGAGGTGTGATAGACAATAAAGAGGTGGCTGGGAACATATTTTTGGGAGTCTAATGAGCTGACAGACTTTAAGGATTCCCTGCAGACCACTTTGTCAGGGATGCTGGTTGAGTGGAGTGGACTGACTGGGGAGATAATTTTTTTGAGCTGTGATACAGAATTGGACTTGCCTAGACATAGTGCCATGCTGAGTCTAATTATGATGGCTGCCAAAAAAGCAATTATTAGAAAATGGAAATCAAAGTCTAGACCAACTTTACTAGATGTAGTGAATATAGTAACAAAGATAAAATAACTGGAATTGGGATCTTTAGAAAAGGGAAGGAGCAAACAACAAAGGAAAAAATGGGAATTGTGAGAAGAATATATGCAGAGAAAGAATGAGGTTTAAGGGGCAGGATTTGAATGAGTCATATAATGCTTAATTGACAATGACTGCCTAGATTATAAGTGATGTATAATGTTTGCAACTACAGTGATGTATAATATTTGCAACTAAAGTGTTGTAATTTTGTTTGTTTTTCATTTATATAAATGTAAGATTGCCTATGCCATATGTGAAAATTCAATAAAAATGTTTGTTGGAAAAAAACACAAAGACTTCTTCAGATTGACTATTAAAATACATGGAAACTCTTATTATATACCTAATTCCAAATCATGTTACCTCAGGGTAGCCAGTTGTCCAGGTGTGATTTCAAAGGAATAGATAAACTTATCATGCAATCAAAATCAATGTATAAAAGCCGCAATGATATTTAATTTGCAAGCTATGTCATATTTTTGTGATCTCTACTTTAATACTATTAAAACTGGCATTCCCATTTAAACCAAGATGGATATAAGCACTCAGTTGTAACTGTCACCAAAATTCACAATATTACAGAACTACTGTAAGGCCTTACCTCTACCCCCAGTGCAAGATATAATTGATTATATTATATGAGTTGTTTGGTGGGGTGAATTATAAGGCATTTGTGCAACTGTAAAAGAAGAGGGAAATTGGGGAAATTGTATAGACATGAAGGTTTAATGGATAATGCAAAAGAAGTTGAGGCCAAAGATTTCACAAAAAGGGTCTGGGTAGCAGATTTTATAACAGAAGAATGTGAGAAAGCACTGCTTAGAACATTCATGAAGGAAATTACTAAGGATTATGAATTTCAGCTATTTGTAGAACAGGGGTATTGCTCAAAAACAGGAAGCCATTAAAGAATGCAAAGACTAATTCTTGAGAAAAGAGTTGTAAAGACAGAGTTGTAATTTAAATTGAGAGAAGACAAGTCTCTATCTGATACTTTTAATAAGGAAGAAGCAACTGCATATTTGTTTTTAGAATGTGAAAAGCTTATGGAAATATATGGAATTTAGGTCAACCTTTTTGAATGGTATAATATGATTATATTTCTGATTTATGGAGAAAATTTATTCTGCTGAGAAGTTATATAAATTGTGATGCTGATAATTTGCAACATTTAGGAAAAGAGATATAGTTTTGTATTACAAAATGCATTATAGATTAGGGAAGAAATATATGAAGTATAGTAAAAGCTTTGAAATATGAGAGATTTAGAGATAAACCCCAGAAAGAAATAGGATAGCAAATATTACATGTAATTAACGTGTTAGCATAAATGACTATTACATATTGCCGGACACAGACCATAACTAGTGCCAGAGCCACTATTTGAAACTCAGTGCCATGAAATGCATAATAGTATCCTTTGGGAAGACAGATACCCCTGGAAACTAACACACTGAGAAAAAAAAAAACTAAGAGTAGACACAGTGGTTAGAGATTTTGGAATGCATGTAGACATTAACTTGGTCTTCTATCATGCATCTACAGTAATAAGGAAATAATTCTGTGTTGCACAACTTACAACCAAGGGTATGACATCTAGTTGAAAGGATGTCATTGTTTCACTGTGTTTGGCCCTCATTAGACCAATTATTGAGCACAATATCCATTTTGGTATGTACCTGACCAGGCATATGTAAGAAATGGACTGCCTACAGATGTTCCTCGCAAAAAGAATTCAGAACCTAACATGTCCTACTTGGACCACCTCCTACACATGGATGAGAGGCAATCTATGCCTAGCCTGCAAAGCATCCTCTGATCCCACTCTGATGGGCCTGTTGCACATTCAGAAAACAAAAAGCAAAAGAATTACCCAGTCTGATGAACTATACATCATCTGCAACATAAACAGGACATGTTGGAAGGACAGGTATGTGTCTCAGAGATTACCTCTTCTCTGGGACAGGCTTCCCATCCATGTGAAGTCAAGTTCTTCCCTAACCCATTTCATGCATAACTTGGACCAGTGGATGGGAAACTGGAAATTTACCCATGGTCTGGTACATACATATCTATTAGACAGAGGCCTAGAAATGCTTGACCACCCATTAACAAACCTTCATATAACACTTAAAATAAGTCTAGGGTTTCATAATTTGTCAGATAATTTTGGGAAGCATGGTTAGTCTTTACAAAAGCCCCCTGGAGGCATTGTAATCACCTATGAACCTATGAAAATATATTTATTAGTTAGCACTTTTAAATCTGTGTTTTATGTATTTATGCATTTACTTATTTTCATCTTTTCTCTTACTCAATATTTTTTTTCTGATTATTGTGATGTTTCCACAGCTATGAGGATGTTTATTACAGAAGGTGAGGTAAAGACTTCAGGATAGCTAAGGAAAGATTTATGTAATGCTCATTGTTTTGTATTGATAATTTGGCTGTGTGTTTTCTTTCTGAATAAAACATCTTTTCTTTGTCAAAATGTGCTATTGAGCTGTAACAATCACTTAAACTGCCACAAGAGTATCCATTTGAGTTCCTGGTATAACATGACACATGATGTTTTACACCTTAATACTGCAATACCCCTTTATGTAGCAATTCAGATTAGTAATGAAATATATTAATTCAACTGGCTGACATGGGCTAGAATCCAAAACCTTCTGACCTTCCCAGCACCAATACGAATGTTCAGTCTGCAGAGTCAATTGCACTCTTTTGAAACCTTAAAAATCCTGGAAGATGTTTTTAATTCTATTTACTGTAGCCTGAATTATTGCATTATGTAGTTGCATTAATTATTGCCTCACCTGTTCATAGGAAAGTTTAGACTTTCCATCTGTTTTATGTTCAAGTTTTACATAAAAAGAAGTGAAAATAGACAGTGGACCAAATTACTATTAGCTACAAGTGCAGTTTTGCTTAACCAAGACCCAATTTAATGTAATCAGAAAATAAATCATTTGCAAAGTAAAAAATGGACTTTGAACATCCAGCTTATGAAAAAATATGCAGTATCACTTTGCCCTTAAGGCATTTAACTTAAATTATTTTGACATTTAAGTTATTCAGACTTGGAAGTTGCTGCTTTTAATAAATAATTTTAATAGGCTGAAATTCAAAACCATGACGACAACTTTTGGTAAGGTCAGATGTCAAATGTATCTGTACTTTGAAATCATGGCTTTGCAAATCAATGTCACATATCACAGAGAAAGCCCATTATAACTAAACATAAAGAAGTGAAGCAGAAAATTCCAAATGCATTCCTGCCCTTAAATGTCATTATCATATCCTTAGTCAAACTTTAAAGTACAATGTACAATTCTAATAAATATAGAATGGTGGTAAAAACTGAAAACGAACAAGTCTGAAACAAAAAAAAAATCACATAGCTACTATCGCTTACCATCATTTTTACAATCACTTCTTCACATTCCTTAATGGCTGAGGACTATTCTTAGCCCACAGCTGAGGCCTGATCCACTTTATAAAATACCATTGTTGTGTAATCTGTGGCTTGAATCTTCCTACATTTCTCAAGTGTTGTATTCATTTGGTCAGCTGTCCCCAAAAATGGAATGTTCTTCAGCTAGTTAACAATCACATATATGATATATTTCCTTGATGTATGACTATAAAGTTGCAGTTTTGCTCTGTGTTGGGGAAAATTAGGCAATAACTGTACTGAGGTGAAGACATATTACACATTTAGCCATAGATATTATTTTTTTCTGAGTCTGGTGTAGTTAAAAAATAGGAAATAACAATGATTTCCTGAAAAGTTAATTTCCATCTATGCTTAGAAGACTCATGTAACTCTTATAGAAGTACAATTGCCAGCATTCACATAGTTTCTAGATAATTAGGGAACAGAAGCAGATTGCCAGGCCTTTCTTCTGTATCACACAAACTCTGCATGCTTACCTAGGGATAATTTAGAGTCACCAATCAATTTATCACATGCCTATGGGATGTGGGAAGAAACCATAGTACCCAGAGAAAACCCATGCAAAAACGAAGAGGATATGAAAACTCCACAGTAAAGACACCCTTGCTGAGAATTGAACCACAGAACCTCTTGCTGTGAGGCAACAATGTCAAAAGTATCAGAGAATCTCCTTCTGTGAGGCAGCAATGCTACTCATTATACCACTGTGTCATTCATATCAAGCAAAACTAACAAGGATGTCCTGGATTCTAAATCTGTTGCCCAAGAGTGAACATCTTTAACTCACACCAAATAATGTGCTCCTGAAGCTTAAAGCTCAACTACCGAACCTGACCAACAGTGTTGCTGTTGTATTTTAAGAAATTAACAGTATTACATACAATCACACTGTCATTGTACTATAGCCTGGTAGCTTCTGCCACTTTTACCATTCATTACTAAATGAGCTGTTTTTTACAAGTCATATGATCACTTATTATCAAAGTTTGTTTATTGCATAGTGCAGCAGTCATTTTCCATTTTAGAAAGACAGCAGTACCTATTTTGTAAGCAGCTGGTCTGATTTATATATTGCGATTACTGTAATACACGTTTCAGAAAAAAAGGCAAGTACTGTGTAGTGATATAGCTTGAAGAATTTTGCTTCCATCAAGACTAACAAGAAAGCCCTTGGTTGCTTTTGTGACATCACTACTACTCCTGGTTGACATCACTACTACTCCTGGCTATTAAAGAAGTAACGCAAAAGGAAAAAGCCGTCTGAAGTACAAGTAAAGTTTGATCCTTAGACAGTAGAACACAATATAGTCTACAAAAAGGTTCTCCCTTTAGATTGTTACAGCTTGAGTTAGTCTGTTTCATATCATCCTGTTTACTTAGTGCACGTTGCAATACCCAGAGTAGTAATCCCTTTTTTCCATCTTACTTTTAAAATTTGCAACATCTGGGAATAAACTACCAATCACTGGTGAGCCTAGGATCTGCTTCTCTGGAATCAGTTTGGGATTAGTACTTCTGTTTTACTCATAGTGAGAGAAGGAGCAGGACATTATTTCCAAGCTTTCCTAGAGATAAAGAATCACTGAAAAACCTGACAAATGCTTCTTAGAAGTGGCTAAGGATTAAGGCTACTGGTTTGCTACTGGTGAGAGAAGGAGCGAGGGGTGTTGGTATTAATTCCTGCTGGTCTGTAATTGGGCAATATGTTAGGACTTTACTGAGCGGTCTGGTTCCAGTTTTCATAAAAAAACTCTTTGGGGCCTTTGAGCAGTTTGCTTTCTGTTGCATCCAGCTGCAATAGGTTCTATCTAGCGTGTCTACCAAGAAAAGACTGTAGCAAGTGCACTAAACCCAGCAATGTCTAGGTTATTATTGCTTTGTCAGGAAGCAGCTTGGCCTTAGTACAATTCTTTTGCTACAGGTAAGAGAACGAACAAAGGATCATGGATTATTAGCTGTGTGCAACTCTGCTGAGACCAACATTATCTCCACTGCCAGACAGATAGCACCTCCAGTCATCAGCTTCAAAAACTGAGTCAGTGCATCAGTGCAGCTCATATGTATGTTTCATGGAAATCATGGTGAATGCCGTCTTCATTTTTTTTTTTTTTGGTTCTTCTTAACTTTTATTTTTTAAGCACCTTTATTAAATTATCATTTATGACATATGCAAATTTAGAACTCCTTTGTCCCACAATTAATCATCTGGAACCATGGTTATGCACTTTCCAACAGTCTCTGTAGCCAGCGTGGATGAAATGGGCATCCTGAGACAGTGTAGCAAGTGGCTCATATCTCCTGACAACAACCTGCTACTTAAACAAATTGACACAATGTGTGAAAGATGTTGTTATATAATGTTATTGGAGATAAAACTCTCACAAAATTTCACAATAAATGACATGGAGGTTGTCAGTACAACACACCATTGCATTATGACAATCACACACAACACAGACCAAACACATATGTCTATATATATGTCGAGGCTCTTAAAAGTATTCTGCCTAAAGCACAAAGGCCTCCTAAATGTAACCTAAGAAACAAATACCCTCAGCACCCTTACAAAAACACAACAAAGACAGCAATCCAACTTTACTTGAAGTGGTGAATATTGTAACTAATTGTGGTGCCTGCCAAAAAAGCAATTACTATAAAATGGAAATCAAAATCTAAACCAACTACACTTAAAGAAGTGAACATTGTAACAGAGATAAAAGAACATGTAGTGGAATTCTTAGAATTGGGAAGGAGTAAATTACATAAAAAATGGAAATTGTGGGAACAATACATGCAGAAAAATGTTTTGGAGGAGGAGAGGTTTATGAAAAGACAGGAACTGAACAATTTATGCAATGTTGCTTTGATTATATGATAGATAACAATATAGGTGATGCATAATGTTTGTAAATGTGAACTTGTTGATATGGTTTGATTACTTTTATAAACTTAAATGTAAAATTGCCTATGTCATAAGTGATAACTCAATAAAGGTGTTTTAAAAAAATAAAAGTTTAGAAGAACAAAAAAAAAAAAAAAAAAAGACAGCACTCACCATAAAACATACATCTAGGAGTTGCACTGATTTAAGTTTTTTTGTAGTGTCAGTGGCACAACAGGTAGCGCACTTACTTTTGGCATAAAAGGCTGTGGGTTCTGTTCCCACACTAGGTAGAGTGATTTCTGGTAATGCAGTGCAGCAAAACGGGGGTGCTGCATTCCTGAGTGCACCACCCTCTGGATGAGGCATCAGACCTTGGTCCCATCTGCTTGAATTATTGGTAGCTCAAGTAGATGTAAAAGATCCCACAACAACTAACAAAAAGAACAAGGAAATTCCCCAGTGCCCTAGACAGATTTTCTTAGTAGTGTAAATACTACTTCAGGTCACCCTGAAAAGAGGCTACTAGCCTGGTGGGACTAACCTGGTCCACAAATGGATAAACAAATTTAAAAGCCTAAAATACAAACCTCCACACATTCCAATACTCTAGTAATAGGTAACTTCACAGTGAGACATAATGATGGACCACCTACTAGGTTGTGCAAGGAGAGGGTCTCAGTCAATTGCTTATCAGGTGCCAGAATTTGTCACACCATGCATTCACTCAAGTCCTTGCACCAGAAGTATACATTTGACATAGTCCAGAGTTTATCTGAACAATCCTGTGTTGGTTTGTGATTGATTGTGCAGTTGCCTGGTAAGAGAAGATTTATATTTTATTTTTTAATACTTTTTTCACTGTTTGTAAGAAGAAAGGCATAGCTTACAGACAGGAAGATTTATTTTAATTTATCATTATCAACCCCCCTTTTCCCATTTTCTACATGGGTCAGGGAATCATGTTAACTGTGGCCATCTCTCTCGATTCAATGCCACACTCCTGCCTTCTTCGACCTTCATGACTGACCATCGCAGATCTTCTTTCACACAATCCATCCACTGCTTTGCTGGACATCCTCATTTCCTCTTACCTTCTTCCTGTCTGTCAAAAATCTTGCTTACCAGTTTGTCTTCTGCTTTTCTGCACGTGTCCAAACCACTGTAATCTGTTCTCTTTGATCTTTTCTGCAATTTGAGCTACTTTAGCTTCTGCTCTTATGTACTCATTTCTTCTTCTGTCCCACAGAGTGCATCCCACCACACTTCTCAGGCACTTAATTTCTTTCGCCTCTAGCTTCTTCATCTGCTCTGCCTTTACTGCCCAGGTTTCTGTACCATACAGTAGTACTGGTCGCACCACTGTCTTACACATCTTACTTTTCAGCTTCTTTGGCATTCTTCTGTCATAGACTACATCTGACACTCTATGCCAGTTGGCTGCAGCCCCTCTGATTCTAGCTTTGACCTCTTCATTCAGACTTCCCTTCTCCTCAACCCCTCCTAGGTACTTGAAGCTATTCACCTGTTCCACTATCTTCCCTTATATCTCATTTCTCAGCTTTTTCTGATTTCTCCAGTTGTTGCTGCCATTACCACTGTCTTATCTGTGCTTAGATTCATCCCATATGTCTTCAGTTTTGCATTTCATTCCCCTATCCTTTGCTGAAGTTCTTGCTCAGTCTGCCTGTAATGCCACATCATCTGCTTACAGCAACTTTGTCAATCTGTCCCCTCCAACATGTTTACTAATGTAGTCCATCACCAGTGTGAACAGCAGTGGGCTCAGACCTGAACCCTGGTGCACACCCACTCCCTTTTCGTACTTGAGTTATTGGGTTCTTGTACATAGCCTGCACTAATTCTACCAATGTTTCTGGGACTTCAAACCACTGCAGTACTGCCCAGATCAGCTTTCTTATTTCCTCATTTCTAGATTCTTCTCAGCTATTTGTCTCACTGCAAACATCAGTCAGTTGTGCTGCATCCTGATCTAAACCTGAGCTCATCTCCCATCTTACATTCTATTACTCCACATATCCATTTATCAGTCACCCACTCCAGAACTTTCATGCAATGTGACAGGAGTTTGATGCCACTGTACTGCCCACAGCTGTGAATGTCTCCTTTGTTATTGTACACTGTCACAAGTACGCTTATTCTCCAGTCATCTGGGATACACCTTTCTCTCCACACTGCTATGAGTAACCTCAGGAGCCATTTCTCCCCTATCTCACCCATCTGCTGTGACCTCATCTTAGCCTGAGCCTGCTGCTTTCTCTGACTTCCTTAATGCTATTCCTACTTCTTCTATGGTGGGCTCTTCTTCTTCGCTCATTGTGGGGTAATACAACTTCAGTGGGGTGGGGATTTCTGGCTTTGATGTCCTGTGGACTGGTGAGCAGGTTGTTGCTGGCATCCATATGCCTATAAAGGGTGTCTGACTATCTTCTTTACCATACCTGATATAGTTTCTTTGTACCACCTAAGAAGTTAGTAGAGTACCTCTGATGCCCTATTATTTGCTATTGCAACTTCTTGTTAGCCAACCATCATAGCCTGGTTAGTCTTTTCTATCTCCCACATCTTCCTGCACTCCTTCTTTCTTTCGACATTTCCTTATGTACCTTATTTCCATACCTGGTTCATCTCAACTGCCTATCTGTAGTCCTCACTCAGGCATGCTATTCTCCTCTTCTTGGGGGTACTAGAGTCTGAGTAATTATTTTCTCATAATATATACAGAAGAAAAATCCACTAGTACAAAATAGAAACACAATACCAAACAGAAGTAGAGCTAATAAATGATTACCATGATGATGACAATTTAGGCGGCATAAAACTACTGGGTGTGGGTAAAGTTGGCACAAACAGTTTACCATAACCATTATCAAAGACATCACATGACTCCTCAATACCATAAAATGGTGGTTGATTTGTTATTGCAGCAGGAAGATTAGACGTTAAGGGTGAAACCAGTGCAAGAATATAATGAATTACTGCTGGAATTGTTAGAGCATGGAGAAAGTTTGGGCTTATTTAGTAAGGATAATGTGAAAAAATTATTTAATGCGAGGCCTGTAAATCCTTTCTTTTACGCCCTGCCTAAATTGCATAAAAGTCTTTTAGACCCACCCCCACCCCCACCCCGGGGAGACCAATAGTGTCGGGGATAGGGTCATATTTAGAGAATGTAGGGATTTTTCTTGAATCCTTTTTTAAGAAATTCCTAAATAGGGTCCCGGCACATGTTAAAAATACAGCGGAGGTCTGTGATGAGGTGAAAAACATAACATGGCAGGAGGATTACTACTGGGTGGTAGCAGATATAAATTCATTGTATACCAACATTCAGTTGAAGTGGGTTATCGAGGCAATTTGGGACATCATGGGAGAGGGGCCTAAGACAGCGTATGTGACCAAATTGCTGGAATTTTGTTTGAGTCATAGTTATTTTGAATTTGAAGGTAATTTCTTTTTGCAGCGCAGGGGGACAGCGTTGGGTGCTCTCTATGCTCCTACCTATGCCATATTATATATGGGTTATTTTGAGAAAAAGTTAATTTATGCAGACAACTTTTTAAAGCAAAATGTTGTTTATTTCAAAAGATATATAGATGATTTGATTTTTTTGTGTAAGAACAGGCAAAATTTGATAAATTTTTTGCTCATTTAAATGCAACAGAGCATGGTTTGAAGTTTTCCATGGTAAAGGGTGATGTTAAAGTGGTATTTTTGGATGTAGAATTTTATGTTGAGTTCAGGAATAGTAATAGAATTCAGTATAGACCATACAGAAAGGCCACTGCAGTTAATAATTTCTTACATGCATCTAGTATGCACCCCCCCACCTGTTGGATTCTTTGCCCCTAGGGGAATTTAAACGCATTTCCCGGAACACCTCTGATGATTCATGTAGGATGGAATTTTTATTAAATGCAAAAAAGAGACTGAGTATGAGAGGCTATAAAGAAGAATTATTGGATAAAGCATTGACTCATTTGGTTAATAATAAGAAGGTGGACAGGGGTAGAAGATGTAAGAAGGATAGTGGTAGATCCGTGAATGTGAGCAATAGGAAAATCTTTTTTGTCTCTAAATATTCTGGCTTTTCAGATAGGATAGGGCGTTCAAAAGTATCACGCACGCAGGACAACGTGCACGGCTCCGAAAAAGACCAATAATCTCCAAAAAATGAGCCAGCCCATCAGGATTGCTGTGACAAGATTTTATTCAAACATGAATACTAAATATAATGGCAATACACCATTATACTGGCAGCAAACCAGTTTCGGCTTAAACAAGCCTTTATCAATGCAAAAACATGAAAAGACTAAAAAATCACTCCACCATATTGGTTCTGTTTATATATGCGTTGTCTTAAAGAGACATGCACATATACTGACAAATATTAATTCTATAGTTGCAAAACAAGGAAAAAACAACTTAATAATAACAGTCATATATATATGTGAATATATATATATATATATATATATATATATATATATATATATATATATATATATATATATAGCCCAATGTAAGGGAAATGTAACAATAATAATAATGATATAACAACCATACTTATATTAATAAATATTCCCCTTAAATCAATTAAACCCAATATAAC
Source organism: Protopterus annectens (assembly GCF_019279795.1). Classification (NCBI taxonomy): domain Eukaryota; kingdom Metazoa; phylum Chordata; order Ceratodontiformes; family Protopteridae; genus Protopterus; species Protopterus annectens. The sequence goes on along the minus strand of NC_056731.1, from coordinate 1,494,136,912 downwards.
CATTGCTGAAATGCACCAAAATTATATAGTTGGATACATATCAGATTGTGTCCACAAAAGAATATAATGTCAGTATATACAAATGTTAGGATGGTCATTATTGTTCAGATATGTTTAAGCCAGGCCTAAACAAACCCCCCAGTTTAATAATCCACATATTCTCCATATAATTGAGTTTCCTGTGCCATCCTGCTTTGAAACTTCTATGTGTCACTATCCTATCAATAATCACAAATTTGAAAGCAGCAGATGGGTGTTGAATAGTGTGTTTAAACAATGCATTTGTGATGCGTTTGTTTTTGATAGCACTCATGTGTTCACCTATTCTGAATTTAACTGGCCTAGATGTCTGTCCGATATAAAATGCAGAACAAGTGCATGTTGCTAAGTAAACAACCCAATCTGAACTGCAATTAGCAAAAATTCTGATATTGAAAATTTTGGAAGTGTTCTTACTAGTAAATTCAGTTGTTTTCGTTATGTATTGACAAGCAGCACAGTGACCACAGGAAAAACAACCTGTTAATGTGTCCCCGGATAGAGTTAATTGTTGTGGAACTCGGGGAATGTATCTTTTCTAATGGGTAAAATATGAATTCACATTCCGTCCTCTGCGATAGGAGAACAAGCATTGTTCAGGTAAAGTTCTGTTCAAAATATCATGTGACAAAAGGATGCCCCAATGCTGATTAATAATGTTTCTGAATCGATCCGTGTTACTACCATAAGTCGTAACTAACCGCAAAGGTTGATTGGTTTGTTGCTCCAAAGCTATCCTTTGCTCCGATTTGTATTCCAATAAATCCGTGCGTATTAATCTATTGGTTTCATTCAAAACAGTTGAAAGATGTTGTGAATTGTAACCACGTTTAATAAACCTATTGGATAGGTCAAGGCAAGAATGAAAATATTCTTGTTCAGAAGAGCAGATCCGTCTTATTCTCATAAATTGAGATTTTGGGATGTTGCGGATGATGTGGCGTGGGTGGGAACTCTGAGCATGTAGTAATGTGTTGTGTTCTGGAAATTTTCGATGAATTGAAGTGGCCAATGTATTATCTGAAAGTCTGGTAATCTTAACATCCAGAAACACAATATTTGAATGCTCAACATTAGCAGTAAATTTGATACCAAAGGAGTTATCATTCAAATAGAATATAAACTGAGATAACTCATGCCTGTCACCACACCACACCATCCAACAATCATCTAAATATCTGCGCCAGATGTCTAGATGTTGTATATGTACGTTATGCTGAACATCATATATAAATGTGGCCTCATAATAACCCATAAAAAGATCTGCATATATGGGTACGAAGGAGGCCCCCATAGCCGTGCCCTTGATTTGCAAATAGGCCTTCCCCTGGAAATAAAAGATGTTCTTACGTAGCACCATTTCTGTTATTTTGATCAAAAAATTATTGAAACCTGTAGAATAAAGGTTTGATTTATACAACCAATAAGAGACTGCAAGAATTCCTAAATTATGTGGAATACTTGTATATAATGAAGCCACATCCAATGTGCAGAGCAACCAATTGGATTCCAATTGGGAATCTTTAATGATGTTAAGGAATTCCGTAGTGTCCTTAATACGGGATCTAATTTGAGTCAGTAGTGGTTTTAAATAATGTGTGAGGAAAGCTGATAGCGGCTCAGTTAAGGACCCCCTGCCCGACACAATTGTCTACCTGGTGGATGGAGTGAATCTTTATGTATTTTGGGTAGCAAGTATAGGTACTGTGGGGTGGGTTCATCCACCTTAAGTTGTTTGCCTACCTGTTGTGTTATAATCCCCTGTTGGACCGACAAATCTAGAAAGGAGTCAACCTCCCTCTTAAAAGTGAAAGTGGGGTCAATATTCATTTCCATATAGAAGCTGGAATCAGATAACTGACGCAAAGCTTCCTCAGTATAAGCAGAATGGTCCAAAACCACAATGGCTCCCCCTTTATCCGCCATAGTTATGACTATGTCATGATTGTCCCTAAGTTCAAACAGAGCATGACGTTCAGCTAGAGTGAGGTTATTAGTTGTTAGCTCATACAAATTAGAATAGTGCAACTCTTTTAATACACACTCTCTAAAAATAGAGACATGTTTATTCATAGGGGGAACAAAAGTGGATTTGCCAAATCTGAAATCAGATGATCTTTGAGTACTTTCACTATCTGCAAAAAATACCTTCAGGTTAAGTAATCTACAGAATTCATTTACATCATTTAAAAATTGATTTTCAGAAACTGGTGCACTGGGTACAAAGTTTAATCCTTTACTGAGTAACTTTCTATGTACAGAGGAAAGCTCAAAAGATGAAATGTTTAAAATGTTATTATTTACTTCACCATTTGCTGCAGTAAGGATTGTATGGTTGGATTGGCTGAACCTGGCTCTGTGCTTTCTACCCCCCCTCCTCCTACCCTTAGATCTAAAGGGGGTGGTTGTTTTCTTTTAGCAACTGGGGACACCTGGCATGAGGAAAATTCTCCATCGGTGGCAGAGGAAGTATCCTCTTCAGAAGTGACATCAGAAGTGGACTTATGATGTCTGAGAATGGAACTTGGTTGTTTTTTATTGGTACTATAGGTGTTCTTCGATTCATTGAATCTAACAGATTTCTGATTAACAAAGGGTTTACCCTTCTCGTAATCCATGAGATCACGGTTGAACTTATGGATTTTACGTTTCATCAATTGCTGTTCTAATGTAGAGAGTTCTTACTGGTGACCAATATAGATAGTGAATTATCCAGAGAATGGGCCGAGGCTCAGCATTTATCCTCTATGCAATTTTTGGAATGTTTATTAAGATATTATGATAGGACTATACAAAGCCAACTCATAGAGATCCAAACTTTATGTGGGGAGGTGGAGCAATTTAATCAAGAAGTGTTTTACCCGCAACATGTTTCAGATCTTGCCAAAGAACTCTCTACATTAGAACAGCAATTGATGAAACGTAAAATCCATAAGTTCAACCGTGATCTCATGGATTATGAGAAGGGTAAACCCTTTGTTAATCAGAAATCTGTTAGATTCAATGAATCAAAGAACACCTATAGTACCAATAAAAAACGACCAAGGTCCATTCTCAGACATCATAAGTCCACTTCTGATGTCACTTCTGAAGAGGATACTTCCTCTGCCACCGATGGAGACTTTTCCTAACGCCAGGTGTCCCCAGTTGCTAAAAGAAAACAACCACCCCCTTTAGATCTAAGGGTAGGAGGAGGGGGGGTTAGAAAGCACAGAGCCAGGTTCAGCCAATCCAACCCTACAATCCTTACTGCAACAAATGGTGAAGTAAATAATAACATTTTAAGCATTTCATCTTTTGAGCTTTCCTCTGTACATAGAAAGTTACTCAATAAAGGATTAAACTTTGTACCCAGTGCACCAGTTTCTGAAAATCAATTATTAAATGATGTAAATGAATTCTGTAGATTACTTAACCTGAAGGTATTTTTTGCAGATAGTGAAAGTACTCAAAGATCATCTGATTTCAGATTTGGCAAATCCACTTTTGTTCCCCCTATGAATAAACATGTCTCTATTTTTAGAGAGTGTGTATTAAAAGAGTTGCACTATTCTAATTTGTTTGAGCTAACAACTAATAACCTCACTCTAGCTGAACGTCATGCTCTGTTTGAACTTAGGGACAATCATGACATAGTCATAACTATGGCGGATAAAGGGGGAGCCATTGTGGTTTTGGACCATTCTGCTTATACTGAGGAAGCTTTGCGTCAGTTATCTGATTCCAGCTTCTATATGGAAATGAATATTGACCCCACTTTCACTTTTAAGAGGGAGGTTGACTCCTTTCTAGATTTGTCGGTCCAACAGGGGATTATAACACAACAGGTAGGCAAACAACTTAAGGTGGATGAACCCACCCCACAGTACCTATACTTGCTACCCAAAATACATAAAGATTCACTCCATCCACCAGGTAGACCGACTGTGTCAGGCAGGGGGTCCTTAACTGAGCCACTATCAGCTTTCCTCACACATTATTTAAAACCACTACTGACTCAAATTAGATCCCGTATTAAGGACACTACGGAATTCCTTAACATCATTAAAGATTCCCAATTGGAATCCAATTGGTTGCTCTGCACATTGGATGTGGCTTCATTATATACAAGTATTCCACATAATTTAGGAATTCTTGCAGTCTCTTATTGGTTGTATAAATCAAACCTTTATTCTACAGGTTTCAATAATTTTTTGATCAAAATAACAGAAATGGTGCTACGTAAGAACATCTTTTATTTCCAGGGGAAGGCCTATTGGCAAATCAAGGGCATGGCTATGGGGGCCTCCTTCGCACCCATATATGCAGATCTTTTTATGGGTTATTATGAGGCCACATTTATATATGATGTTCAGCGTAACGTACATATACAACATCTAGACATCTGGCGCAGATATTTAGATGATTGTTGGATGGTGTGACGTGGTGGCAGGCATGAGTTATCTCAGTTTATATTCTATTTGAATGATAACTCCTTTGGTATCAAATTTACTGCTAATGTTGAGCATTCAAATATTGTGTTTCTGGATGTTAAGATTACCAGACTTTCAGATAATACATTGGCCACTTCAATTCATCGAAAATTTCCAGAACACAACACATTACTACATGCTCAGAGTTCCCACCCACGCCACATCATCCGCAACATCCCAAAATCTCAATTTATGAGAATAAGACGGATCTGCTCTTCTGAACAAGAATATTTTCATTCTTGCCTTGACCTATCCAATAGGTTTATTAAACGTGGTTACAATTCACAACATCTTTCAACTGTTTTGAATGAAACCAATAGATTAATACGCACGGATTTATTGGAATACAAATCGGAGCAAAGGATAGCTTTGGAGCAACAAACCAATCAACCTTTGCGGTTAGTTACGACTTATGGTAGTAACACGGATCGATTCAGAAACATTATTAATCAGCATTGGGGCATCCTTTTGTCACATGATATTTTGAACAGAACTTTACCTGAACAATGCTTGTTCTCCTATCGCAGAGGAATGTGAATTCATATTTTACCCATTAGAAAAGATACATTCCCGAGTTCCACAACAATTAACTCTATCCGGGGACACATTAACAGGTTGTTTTTCCTGTGGTCACTGTGCTGCTTGTCAATACATAACGAAAACAACTGAATTTACTAGTAAGAACACTTCCAAAATTTTCAATATCAGAATTTTTGCTAATTGCAGTTCAGATTGGGTTGTTTACTTAGCAACATGCACTTGTTCTGCATTTTATATCGGACAGACATCTAGGCCAGTTAAATTCAGAATAGGTGAACACATGAGTGCTATCAAAAACAAACGCATCACAAATGCATTGTTTAAACACACTATTCAACACCCATCTGCTGCTTTCAAATTTGTGATTATTGATAGGATAGTGACACATAGAAGTTTCAAAGCAGGATGGCACAGGAAACTCAATTATATGGAGAATATGTGGATTATTAAACTGGGGGGTTTGTTTAGGCCTGGCTTAAACATATCTGAACAATAATGACCATCCTAACATTTGTATATACTGACATTATATTCTTTTGTGGACACAATCTGATATGTATCCAACTATATAATTTTGGTGCATTTCAGCAATGGTTATATTGGGTTTAATTGATTTAAGGGGAATATTTATTAATATAAGTATGGTTGCTATATCATTAGTATTATTGTTACATTTCCCTTACATTGGGCTATATATATATATATATATATATATATATATATATATATATATATATATTCACATATATATATGACTGTTATTATTAAGTTGTTTTTTCCTTGTTTTGCAACTATAGAATTAATATTTGTCAGTATATGTGCATGTCTCTTTAAGACAACGCATATATAAACAGAACCAATATGGTGGAGTGATTTTTTGGTCTTTTCATGTTTTTGCATTGATAAAGGCTTGTTTAAGCCGAAACCGGTTTGCTGCCAGTATAATGGTGTATTGCCATTATATTTAGTATTCATGTTTGAATAAAATCTTGTCACAGCAATCCTGATGGGCTGGCTCATTTTTTGGAGATTTTCAGATAGGATGAAAAGAATAATTTTGGTTCTTGGCATTTGGTAAGTGATGATGCACAGTTTGGGCAATTATTTCCCAGATATGTGATTTTCTCTTATGTTCAGGTATGTTCAGAAGTGGCCATTGCAAAGTTTGTAATCATGTTAAAAGTTTGGGGGAGAACGTATTAATGGGAGGAGATTTATGTATAGGGGTAGGTTTAGCTGTCTCTCGTGCACTGTAGTGTATATTATTGGGTGTAATTGTGTTAAAACTAAATGGTATATAAGTCAGACTAAAAGGGCTGTCAAGACTAGGATTTTGGAGCACCTTGGAAATGTTTGTAATGGTAATTTAAAGAGTCCTGTGGCTGAGCATTTTCTTAAGGTCCATCAGGGTAACACTTCAAGTTTATTTTATTCAGTTCTGGCCCAGACATTATTATCCCTGGGTGGAGATGTGGTTAGAAAATTATTACATTTGGAAGGTAAGTTAATTTTGAACTACAGGACTCTTTCGCACAGGGGACTTAATTTGGAAGTCAATTTTGTGTTTTAAAGTGATGAATTTCATTGGGGGATTCACTGCATTGGTTGGTTTCTTGAATGTATTTAGTAAGGTTTTTAGAATGTATCAAGTTTAATAAGGTCAAGCATCTTGTATTTAGGTAAGACTGACTAGGCATCCTGTATAAATTTATTAAGATTGTTCAGCTATGATCTGAGTGCCCATTTGTGATTATTGCTTGTATTAAATTCTGCTTAATGAATTTGATGAAATAGTAATGAATTTTTTATTGAATATGTTTAATATGAATTGATTTTTTATTGAATATTCTATTTTTGTTTGATTAAATAATATTATTTGTAAAGTTACTAAATGTTAAAAAATGTTTTGATAATTTTTATTTAACTAAAATTTTGAAAATGTTGATATTTTTATTTCACTATGTATCTTTTGAACAGTCATCAAAGGGTTAATCATGGCTGAATGTATGTGAATACATTTGATTGGATGTTGGGGTTTTCTGAAATGCATTTAAGTGAATTGTACTTTGCACTAAAATGTCAGTTGAAGGCAAAACTGTCGTGGTACCAGATTGATTTTGCAGTAAAAGCATTTATTATCTCAACTTCTGTTTGGTATTATGTTTCTATTTTGTAATTATTTTCTCTCCAGTCAACTTCCAGGTCTTCAGCCTGGTTTCACTTTTGACCTTAGAGCCTTCTCCTAAACACCATTTATCACCGGTAACTACCTGCGCCCATTTGGTGACATTAGTCAACATGACAAAATCACCTAGAGCCATATTTTACACCATCACCCTGCCGCAGCACACAGTCTGTTATCCATGTTCTCCTATCTAGGGGATACTGTGCACAACAGTAGATGCCAAAAGCAGTTGGTCTGTACAACTGTCCCCCCATAGGGCACCATATAGAGTCTGTGTTGCTGCCCACAGCTCAATTAATTGGTGAGTTTGAGATGGAAACACTCAACATGTTTTTCAGAAGTGGGAGGAGCTACACAGAGACACAGGGATAACAAGCAAACTCTAAACAGGGATTGGTCATAGGTCAGGATCAAACCATGTACCTTGTGCAGGGGAGGCTAAGACCTTAACCATTATGGAAACTAGTCTCCAGTTTGATTTATATTTTGTTTTATATCTAATTTTCACTTTGATTTTAGAAAGGGATAGGTTTTAGACAAGGAAACTGTAGACATCCCAATGGGTCTTGTCAGCTATATAGTCACACAGACTGCAGACAGGACAACCCACAGCTTACTGAAACAATACTGTGCTGTGAAACAATCCTGTGCTGGTTTGTAATTTATTTATCTTTACTGCTAAAAAGAGGTGCGGCTATGAATGATAGTGAGCAGAAGCTAGAGCACGCATTTGCACGCGATGTAAAGTAATTCTAGCTTTTGTCTGACTTTCAGAACTTGTACGGTCAGAGCAGACTCTTTACTGTACTTACTTTAGTATTTGGTTGTATATTGTTTATGTTATTTTTTAACAGAAATTGATTTAAGTTCTTTTTGAATTCTGTGGTAACTGATTTTGATTATTCTTTTCTTTCATAATTTTTATTCATTTAAGTTGAATATGGATTCCTTAAATCAGCATGCCATTAATGATTTGCTAAAGCACAAGTATCTTGTACAGTATACTAAATGCTATGTATATTTAAAGGTAGCACCTGATAACACTGGTGATCTGTGTTCCTCATGTCAAAAGTTGCATGATTTGCTTACCAATCTAGACTTACCGATGACAATTTTAATTCTGCAATTGGCATGGTATGGAGAACTGATACTTAAATTTGCAGAGAAAATAATGAACACTGAATAGTGTTATGCTTGCCAGGAGCTAAAATAGAGGATGTGAGAAAGGCCTTAAATGCCTTAATCTTAGGAAATATGGATCTGTTTTGGTTCATGTTGGTACAAATGATCTTATCCACCAGGACTATCTTTCTGTTAGTAGAGAACTTGCATCCCTCTTAAAAGGCATAGCTTGTATGGGTGTTAGGACATATTTTTCACAAATCACATTTAGAAAGGAGATTCAGGTCATTGTGAATAAAAAGACTTTTTGGATAAATACCTACATGAAAACATGTCCAGTTTTAGAAAAACAGAAATGTGTAGAGCATCCGTGCCTAATTATGGGCACACGTGTTTAAACAGAGTGGCGTGTACTTGTCAAGATCAGGGAAAAGAATTTTTGCAGCAGATATTTTGCAATATTTGGCAAATTTCAGGCAGGATTTTTACCAGGTTGAAAATTTAACAGTCCACAGATAGCAACATTTGGTGCATCTTTGATGATTGTTAATGATAGGAGCATTAATAATAGCATTTTTTTGGAAGATTTGCTACGTTCCCACAAGATTGATGTTGATATTGTTTATGAAACATGGTTAAAGAACAATAACTGGAAACCAGTTCTGTCAGGGTATATATGTTTTTACTGTAACAGATACTCTAACAAAAAAATTGGGTGGAGGTCTTATGATAGGGATTAACAATTGTCTTGAGACCTGTGATTATTACACTTTCAGCGATAACACCAATACTGTAAATTCTGGAACCGTGACAATAAAGACATCCCATGAACATATAACACAATTACTGGAGTGCATAGACCACCAAAGTCAAATGCTGATGACCTAGAGGAATTCATATATTTCTTGCATGAAACACAGGAGGGAAGAGTAACAGTGGTTGGGGACATATATTTACCAGAAACAGACTGAAATAATATTGATATAACAACATTAGTAAGTAAATTATTAACAACATTTGTTCAGGAAGAGCAATTGCTTCAGACTGAAAAAGGCCTATCATGAAAGGAACATGCTAGACATTGGGCCGGATTCACGAAACCTCCGTGTAAGACTTAATATGTCTTACTCGGAGGCTGCAGTTGAAAGGTATGACGTCAGCATGCCATGCATATTCATGAGGGCATGCTGAATCATACCCTAGTCTAACACGGTCCATGTAGGAAAGTAGGGGGCGTGTCCGATTGCCGAGTACAGCAAAGGGACACGCCCCCAGAAGAGTCAGAGTCCTGAAAGTAAACACCCACGAGCGAGTCCACTGAAATGTCAAGGAACACAACACCACACATCCCCACAGACTAAACCCTACTGAAAATGTGTAAAATGTAAAAATAGCAGTTTCCTTTTTTTTTTTATAATTTCCAAAATGTTTGCCTGCATTTGCGCTCGTTTGCGTGGGTATGCCCTTTGCTCAGCTACAGTTAGCAGACATTGAAAAGTATATAACATATGCAAATTAAGCCAAGTAGCAATAGCGTAGCGGTAGAGACGTCGGCCAAAGAGGAGGTAGTCACGGTTCGAGCACCCACAATATCATTCTCCATTTTTATTTAAATAAGTATGAAACAATCCCCTGACATATATAACTATAATTTAAGTAAAATGTAATGAAATGGCCCATGTATTTGTGAACAAAACCGATGTAATATATAAAAAAAGGATCATAATTGCCCATAGCTTAGCAATGCTTTAACAAGCTAAATATGAGTGCCCGTAGCTGAGCAGCACTTTAACAAGCTTAATATGAGTGCCTGTAGCTGAGCAGTGCTTTAACAAGCTTAATATGAGTGCCTGTAGCTGAGCAGTGCTTTAACAAGCTTAATATGAGTGCCCGTAGCTGAGCAGTGCTTTAACAAGCTTAATATGAGTGCCCGTAGCTGAGCAGCGCTTTAACAAGCTTAATATGAGTGCCCGTAGCTGGGCAGTGCTTTACCCAGCTTAATATGAGTGCTTATAGCTAAATAACGTGTTACCCAGCATAAGCTGTTTGCACGGAGCTATGCAGCACGCCAACCAGCTTACCGTCGGGCAACATTGGGAAGCTGTAGCAAAGTCGCCTTTACACATACACACCTCCTAGCCTGTCTAGACAGTAGTAAAATAAAAAAGCAATGACAAGAATCAAACCTGGGATACTGTGCACCATAGTCAAAGTACTGAACCACTAAGCCATGACAGTTGTACTTAGAAATACAGTATTACCATACATATAGGAATGAATGAAAATATAACCATGACAAAGCAGGTTTGCTGTAAGCAGAGAAATATCCAAAATGGCCAATCACAGATAAGTGTGGGAAAACCGGCATATATAAGCCCCATAGGCAAGAATACACACCATAACTGATTGTGGTACCCATTTGCAATCAGGATGGCAGGTGCAGGAGAGGGAAATTGCTTTAGAGCACAAAGGTGGGGCGTTGAGGAGTCAAAATATATAGTTTGGCTCCTAGTCCACCATCATGAAGGCCAACTCATGCAGGGGCAGGTTCAATGGGGAGCGTACAAGGCAGAGGCATGGAACCAGTTGGCACATGATCTCACCAGTGCCACAGGCATTCCGAGGACTGGTGAACAGGTCCATCACCACCATGCAGACCTGAAGCAATGAAAGGAGGACCAACTGAACCGATGGATCCAGGAGGCTCATCAAATGCCCAACGCCCCACTACTGAGTAAGTATCCATGTAATTAAGTATGTAAGAAATGCTATCCTAGCCTATAGTATGGATAGGTATGTTCCAATATTCCTTCATTTATATTACAGCTGCAGGTGTTTGTTCCACGAATCAGCAAGCCTATGCTGATAGGCTGGCAAGGTTGTGCCACCAGGCAGGTTAGTAATTATTCTGCTGGTATTGTTATAGAATAGAAGTGAGACAGCCCGTAAAACAGTTCAGTGTTGTAACCCAGTAATAAAGGTCAAATAAGCCTAGAAGAAAGATTCTGCTAGTATTGTAAGATTAGATAAGTGATGCAGCCTGGAAAAGAGTATTGCAATCCAGTAATAAAGATTAAACAAGTCTCAAATAGAGTTTCCACCTGTATTGTAATATCAGATAACTGCTTCAGCCTGAAAATGAGTGTTGTAATCAATCAACAAAGTATAGACAAGTGTCGAACACATAATTGTAAATTCTGCCATATGAAATAAGTGAGTCAGCTGGAAAGGATTGTTGTAACCCAGTAATAAATGTTAATAAAGCCTAGAATTAAGTACCATCCTGAAATGTAAATATAAAATAAGTGAGAGAGTGTGAGAAAGACAGTTTGAAGCTACCAAGAAAGCTGTAATAAGTCTGCTATAAAGGTATACTGCATTCACTACATAATGAAATGAATGAGACAGCCACAACCAAAGAGTGAAATGTCTTTAATAAAGTACAGAACCTGGACTGTGTCCATCCCACAATTTGGATATGTTGCTGTACCCTTGCATTATGGAGATAGTATGGTTGTATGAAATGCTGAACATCCACAGTTGTCTAGACCCATATAAATCAAATGTAGCAGGATGCTTTACCTGAATACAGCCAGTTATGAACATATATGAATAAAAATGGAATGTATATTAATGTAGCAGTAACATCCCCATCACCAACATTCCTAAGGTTACATACAGGAAACTGTACTAATACATTTAGGGGATATATATCTGCATCTACTAGGAATGTACAGTATATGTATAGGTAGTTTAAGTTGTTAATGTAATATTTCTCCACCCTACCCTATTCTCACAAATGATGCCATTCCACACCAAACTGGGTATGTGTATTCACAATTAATTCCCATGGACATTTGTCCTGTTGGTTTATACATATCTGCATGTACGTTGATGCATGTGCCCTGTTCACATATCCAAACCTGATGGCCTGTTGCCACCAATGAACCCTGCATGCTGTTGGAATGTCCAATGTTGTTCTAAATATGCATTTGTTATGCTTGCTGCTCAATGTTCAGAATTCAAGTGTGTTTGGTTAATGGGAATACTGATGCATGCTGTTACAACTAATTTTGAATGGTGTTGTTTGTTACTAACCCAAAATGCCATATAATACTGGTAAACATAGGGCAACAGGGAAGGCAGGTTCCAGCGGACCCATCTCTCCCACCTCATCTGGCGAGTGCACCTGGCACCAGTGCCCAGGCCGGGACCTCCTCCTCCGGTGGCCCTGTGCCACCTTCGGGTGGAAGCGCTGCAGGGGATGGGGCTCGTCCCCCCTCTGCAAGTGTGGCCGGAGGAGAGCCTCCACTCACCCTCCATAGGGTCTGGTCTGTGGTGCATAGTGAGATCAGGCGTTCCATGACTGATCCCCTATGCCAGCTTGAGGCGAGAGTGGTGCAACTCATGGGTGTGCCTGTCCATCCTATCCTGCCCCCAGCACAGCTTCGGCCTGGGCTGTGAAGGCGCAGTGGTAACTGCCCATGGGTGGGGATCTCAGTTCCACTGTTGCCATCTGTTGGCTCATGGCCTTGCGATATCCAAACATCCATCCCCGTCAATTGTGTTTACCCCCCACGTGTCATACTCTGCCCCTGTATGCGTCTTGTTTGTCTTGTCTGTTAACCTCCCCAACCTACCTCCCCAAATATACCTACTTCCTGTACCTCACATTCCACTCTCACCTGAAAAAAAAAATAAAAAATGGGCACTCTGTTCCCACAAAAAAATTACGCCCCATACATAGCTGCCCATTTTGCATACATGTCTGCTGGACATGTAAACTGATAATTACAACTGGCTGTACAACATATTTAGTTGTCCTCACCCCTCTATCAGGGGTGGAAGGTGTCAAATCTCACTCTAAATTTCTAACATATGCACAGCTGTTGCTGGTAAAGAATTGGGCAACTATGGATCTTCCCTACATCCTTCCTGTACATCTCCAAGCTTGTTTTCCTACTGTCCTACCCTCTTTGTGCCCCCT
>NC_056731.1:1494048567-1494118567 GCF_019279795.1 Protopterus annectens | reverse complement strand
GTGAGGTTGTGCATTGTATCACAAACAGTGTGCCGAGTGCTGGTGTATACTAGTTTGTTGTATGGAGTGTGGCAGGCACTGTCAGACAGTTGTGGGATGAGCACTATGTGGTATTTTACATGTGTATCCCCTGATAGACAGACAGATGCTATATATGGCAGTTAAGTGATATCAGTACATTAGAATATTAAGTGTGCCACATGACTTGCTAACATATTTTTCTTTTCCTTCCAGGGTGATGCTGCATCAGCGTAACCCACCTTATACAGCAGCAGAGGATCAGGAGATCCACCAGAGCCTGGTGCAGAATTTCTCTGTGCTGTTTTCCAGGACCAGCCAGAACCAGCATGAGAGGGCTGCACTGTGGCAAGATCGTGTCCGTCGGGTAAATGACATAGGCATGCATAACCGGACATATGAGCAGGTACGCCATCACTGCAGTGATTTAATTAGACAAGTCCGGCAGCGTGCTTCTGATATCCACAGACAACAGCTTGCCACAGGTGGTGGGGTACCTATCCACCAACCCCTCACCAGTGTGGAGGAGCACCTCCTAAGTGTTGTGGCTCCAGGCCAACAACAACAACATCCACAAACATGTGTCATCATGGAGGCCGGAGCCACCCAGCATGTTGAAATGGAGTGTGCAGGTAACATGCTATATCTGTAGTTGACTGTTCTCTGTACTGGTAGTTTATGCGTGTGTGAGATGTGTACTGTGTGTGTAGCTGTTAACCTGCCAATTCTTCTGCAAGATTGATATTCTGAGTATAATCTGTATACCTGTGAAAGCCAATTGTTGTACTACTGTACTTTATCATACTCACAGTATCAATGGCACAGTTGTGGCCACTGGCAATCACTCTCATATTTTGCAGGTCCCTCTGGAGTGACAGCAAGGCAGCCAATCCATGCTGGTGAGTGTGTAATAACAATACTATTGCTAATGACATGTGCATGTCATATGGAGGTGTAGTGTGTGCACATGTAACACACCTACACATAATGCATGCTGTGCATGTTTGCTGTGAGACTATGCATATCCCATTATTCTCAGTAGCTGCCTCACTCACATGCAATACACAGAGCATGACACACATGTGTGGCAACACAGTACTGGACATTGGATAGGCATACCTGATACACATGTACACAACACACACATGTTTGGCAAAGACACTACACCTTAGCCTGCTACACATGTCCAATTATGACACCTGCTGTATGCCCACCCTTCAGTATCCCACTTATCATCTACGCACACATAATATACCTGAGGGGTAGAGGCCTATCATGTCTTTGTGCAACAGTCTTGAACAAATAATACATTCATGTTAGGCAATGCTCACTATTGGCCACCTTACACACCCATGTAACAAGTGGCTGTGTAATTGTGGATGTAGTCATGTTACTGCACTTCAGGTACAGCATGCTAGCTGCCTGTCTGGCACACATTATTATTGTTGACTGACCACAAGAAGCATGTTGATCATGGCTCACATTACTACACCACATCGAGTTCCACTGACCACAAAAGTACACATAGCAGTTATTGCGTAGCACCATCATGTGTTGTGTGTGTGTGTGTGTGTGTGTGTGTGTGTGTGTGTGTGTGTGTGTGTGTGTGTGTGTGTGTGTGTGTGTGTGTGTGTGTGTGCAAATATATGCACCCACAGCTTGTAACACTTGCACAACATTGTTCTGTCCTTGTACACATTGTGTCCCAGAGTGGAGACAATCAGTGAACAACTACACACAAGCATCAAGTACACGTATACTGTTATTAACAAGGGCTGTTAACACTTGCACTGCATGTTCCTGTGCAACACATAATCTGCATGCTGATACATGTGCAGTGATGTTTTTCCTTGTGATACTGTCACCCACCCTCAAACAGTATTGTGTATGTGTTGTATTGCAGGTGTGTCTGTGTTTGTATATGCTGTACTGAGGAGTGTGCCTGTGTGCTTGTGTGTCTGTGTGCCTGTGTGCCTGTGTGCTAACATCGTGTACACATTTGTAAACTGTGTTTCCTATCTTCCTCTCACAGGTTCTGATGTTGCACTGGTGGAGTGCAGCAGGTAACCCAAAGCCACTGCTGGGGATAGTGATAATGATGATACATGTGTAATGGCACAGGGAGGTGTGACAGGGTCTGTCGTTGGTCAGCCAATCGACACTACACAGCAGTCAACCCCATCAATGCACACAGTCATAGATACATCCATTGTCACCAATGTCCTTAGCTGTGGGACAGCATGCAGTGGGCATTGACCAGGGTAGTGTGGTATCATTGGCACATGCATCCCCTCACAGCAGCCATGGCCAGATTCCTGACATGGTACCACACAGGAAGATGTCCAGGGGTTCTTGTGGGAGCATCCGTGGTCGTACTGCCCGTGTCAGACGTGCCCACAGAGGTCTTTCAACCTCAGCTATGTTCCGGGCTGTAATGCAGGCACAGGCACTTATAGAACGGTACACCAGACAGAGTCTGAGGGAGCTTAGAGCACATCGCACTGCTATGAATGACACTATGCGTGACGTTGCGGCTGCCATCTGTAATATCAGCGAGGTCATTGATAGACGTTGGGGGGACACATTAGATCTCTTCCACAACTACATGTCCAGGAGCCAGGACAGTGCAGGACGGTTGAGGCGCCGACATGGACGTATGCCAGCAACATCATCAGCTGGCAGTCATCGCGGATGACAATAAACCCGCAGCCGCTCCCATAGTGCCAGTACCAGCCCCAGCAATGCTGGGCCTGTGCTGTCATTAGTCCATCCTAGAAGACCACGTGCACATGGCTCTGGACAGTCCCAGCAGGGACATGTGCCCAGTCAACAACCCACTGCCTCTGATGACACTACCCAGTCTGGCTTAGTACCTGATACTGTCCGTAGCACCCCTGCCAGGCACAGGTACCATGTCCATGGCCAGAGACAGTGATCTGTATGACCTGGCAGGTACAGTCTGTGGCTGTCCACAAACACCCGTATATGGCAGCCACGTGGTGGAACTGTGTGCATGCATACACACACACACATAATGCTAACACCTAGGGCTAACACATACACACACACATCGCATCAACATTGCCCCATGTTGTACTGTTGTCCCTCACTAACACACACACACATACATGTCAATTTGATGTGTCAATGGCGGACTCTGGCAAACCAAGTACACACCCTGTGCATATGATGAAACTGTGTCACCTCCTGCCATCTGTAACATTGATGCAGGAACAGGATAGCATGGTGCTGATGCACAGGGTGACTACATAGCACCATAGTAATATTATCATGTTGTTAACAGTACAGTATAATGATATCATTGTGGGTATATCCGAGCATGCATGATGCATTAACACTATGATTGTCATTGTAGTTTTGTATACACCAGTGTTAATTCACAAAGTGTACTGTCTGCACATGCGCCACATCGCTGTTGTGTGTACCTGTGCCTGCATGTGTTGGGGTGTGGACAGTACATGCGTGATGTTTGCAGCACAGAGTTGCAGGTGTACATTTGTAAACATGGTTAGCATGGAACATGACATGGTTTGACAGTATGCTGTGGGTGATACAGTTTCCAAATGTCAATGGTCTGCATTCTGGTAGTATACACAGCCTACATAGTCTGACATTCAGTGGTCCTTACATGGTGTCTCCTTAACTGATACACAGGTGTAGGAACCCGGTGTCAGTGATATCCCTGCAGTACTACACTATACCAGTAGCCATTCTTACTGAGCCCCACACATCCCTGGGAACAATACTCTTTGGCATATAGCAGTCTCACGTACATGCCAACATACTATGGATATGTCCATCCATGACTGCAAATGCATACAGTGGCCTACAATGCATTCTACACATGACACACCTAACCACCACAAGGGTATCATACAGACAGATATCTGTTGTCTAAGCCATGCTGTATTGCTGTAACATAATTGTAGCATTGTCATCGGCATGTACTTAACATAGTATTTCAACAGTACCATGTAGGTGGTAGCACCCATCATGTAGAACGGGTAATGGTGTGTACATGTGGACAAGTGTTATCTTGTCTATCCTGTGATATTCACATTTCCAAAGGTATTCTGCAGTCCCTCGGTGTATCACCTAAGCAAGAAGGTGTCTATATGCATATTGGCAACAGTTGCCATACACCTACACTGGATGTCCATCACTCACAGACTTTGCTGTGTTTTAAAATGTCTGACATATACTCCAGACATGAACCCTCACCCACATTAATCTATCAAAGCTTTCATGGGTTTGTGTCACATAGTTGGCCTAGGACACAGATCACTGCAGTAGCCAGCATTGTCACCAACATACATGTATGGCCTAAGGTCTGGGAAGCTGCAGCACATGCTGGCAAAGGTAACACCTGTATTCATATGAGGCAGGCTTCACACATAGGAACTATTAAAGGTCACAGGTACATATCTGTATGTGGCACACACATACATGATGTGTGCATTGAAATTACTTTTATAATAATATGTCATACAATGATAAAAGCAAAACACACAACACATTGTGTGACAAACACACATGGCATTTGTAGGATTCAAACCCCTACCTAACTAGGTTATGATACTTGAGAGAGATGCATTAGCGCAGCGCACTATTTGTATTACTGGATGATGTCCCTTCTCCTGCTGTATTTATAGGGTGCTGACATCATCAGTCTTTCCAAAGAGGAATTTACATCTTTTAGTGTGTTATCCCAGTCTTCAAAAAGGCCATTTCTTTCACAGAGAATTGCATACATACATACCGCCTGCCCCCCCCACACACACACAGCGATTGCAGGATTCAAACCCCTACCTAACTATGTTATGATACTTGAGAGAGACGCATTACCGCAGCGCACTATTTGCATTACTGGATAATTTCCCTTCTCCTGCTATATTTATAATGTGCTGACATCATCAGTCTTTCCAAAGAGGAATGTACATCTTTTAAGTGTGTTATCCCAGTCTTCAAAAAGGCCAGTCCTTTCACAGAGAATTGCATACATACACACCCCCTGAGGATTCAAACCCCTACCTAACTATGTTATGATACTTGAGAGAGACGCATTACTGCAGCGCACTATTTGCATTACTGGATAATTTCCCTTCTCCTGCTATATTTATAAGGTGCTGACATCATCAGTCTTTCCAAAGAGGAATGTACATCTTTTAAGTGTGTTATCCCAGTCTTCAAAAAGGCCAGTCCTTTCACAGAGAATTGCATACATACACACCCCCTGAGGATTCAAACCCCTACCTAACTATGTTATGATACTTGAGAGAGATGCATTACCGCAGTGCACTATTTGCATTACTGGATAATTTCCTTTCTCTTGCTATATTTATAAGGTGCTGACATCATCAGTCTTTCCAAAGAGGAATGTACATCTTTTAGTGTGTTATCCCAGTCTTCATAAAGGCCAGTCCTTTCACAGAGAATTGTATACATACACACCACCTGCCCCCACACAGCATTTGCAGGATTCAAACCCCTACCTAACTATGTTATGATATTTGAGAAAGATGCATTTGTGCAGCGCCCTATTCACACTAGTGGATTACTTCCCTTCTCCTGCTGTATTTATAGGGTGCTGACATCATCAGTCTTTCCAAAGAGGAATATACATCTTTTAGTGTGTTATCCCAGTCTTCAAAAAGGCCAGTCCTTTCACAGAGAATTGCATACATACACACCCTCTGCCCCCACACAGAGTTTGTAGGATTCAACCCCTACCTAACTATGTTATGATATTTGAGAGAGATGCATTAGCACAGTGCACTATTCGCATTACTGGATGATTTCTCCTTCTCCTGCTGTATTTATAGGGTGCTGACATCATCAGTCTTTCCAAAGAGGAATGTACATCTTTTAGTGTGTTATCTCACTCTTCAAAAAGGCCAGTCCTTTCACAGAGAATTGCATACATACACACCCCCTGCCACCACACACACACAGTGTTTGTAGGATTCAAACCCCTACCTAACTATGTTAAGATACTTAAGAAAAATGCATTAGCGCAGCGTGCTATTCACATTACTGGATGAGTTCGTTTCTCCTGCTGTATTTATAGGGTGCTGACATCATCAGTCTTTCCAAAGAGGAATGTACATCTTTTAGTGTGTTATCCCAGTCTTCAAAAAGGCCAGTCCTTTCACAGACAATTGCATACATACACACCCCCTGCCACCACACACACACACAGCGTTTGCAAGATTCAAATCCCTACCTAAGTATGTTATGATACTTTAGAGAGACGCATTAGCGCAGCGCACTAATCGCATTACTGGATGATTTCCTTTCTCCTGCTGTATTTATAAGGTGCTGACATCATCAGTCTTTCCAAAGAGGAATGTACATCTTTTAGTATGTTATCCCAGTCTTCAAAAAGGCCAGCCCTTTCACAGAGAATTGCATACATACACACCCCCTGCCCCCCCACACAGTGTTTGCAGGATTCAAACCCCTACCTAGCTATGTTATGACACTTGAGAGAGGTGCATTAGCGCAGTGCGCTATTCGCATTACTGGATGATTTCTCTTCTCCTGCTGTATTTACAGGGTGCTGACATCATCAGTCTTTCCAAAGAGGAATGTACATCTTTTACTATCCCTCAGTATGGGAGATAACAATATCTGTGCATTAAAAGACAACTAGTTCAGGGTCACATATGCACACTGGCACTGCCAGGTTATGTTCTATACCATGCCTCATGATCACAGGACTTGTAACACACAACACAACTAGGGGGTGTATCCATATACATCACAGATACACACACCTCTGGGTTGGTACCACTGTGCTAAGCATGACAGGCCATACATATACAACTACCATTGTGCAAAACTGCCTTTTGGTTTGGTGTGTAGTTCAGACCGCCCCCCCCCCCCCCATACCCAGGAACCGCACTTGGCTTTCCTGGGAACAGTGTAGGATATGAAGGTCTTCACACACACCATTATAGTGGTTGACTTCAGGTACATGAATATTGACTAGGGATACTACTCAGGCCTCAACAACATCACCCTACAGCCACTATAATTTGTGAATCCATGTGCTATGGCACAACCAGTCACCTCAGCCACAAGGGGGAATACATATTGGACCTGATCATCACCAACATGGGGACTCTATGTTCCACACCAGAGGTAGAACCCTCATTGTTAAGATCAGACCATAAACAACTTTCCCTGGACATCCATATTCCGTCCCCACCTCCAGCCAAGAAAACCACTGTAAAGAATTTCTCAAAAGCAGACTTTGCACTTGTGAAGACTAGGGTGGAATACTTCAAAGGCCCCATGCTGGAAGATAATACAGCCCAATCTGCAGAATCCTTTACAAACACATTCTATGAGCACCTGCAGGTATGCATTGATCATGCTATCCCAAATAAAACCATGACTCCTCCAAAACAGGAGACCTGGCTGGTTGACCCCGGTCATATATAAGCTGTACAACAGAAGGAGGAAGCTACTACATAACAGAGCATTATCCCACAGAGGGAGGACATCTCTGAACAGTATTGGCAAGACACTTCAATCCCTCATATAATCATCACTTGCAAGTTTTGACAGTGAAATTGACCAGACACTACAGATAATCACAAGGCCTTCTTTAGTTATGTCAGGAATATGTGTGGAAACCACCCAGATATGCTCTGGATTGTTGCATAACAGCACAAAATATGCCAAACCTACGGACATAGCCTACACCCTGGCAGAGTCTGCACAAACGCCCCCCCCCCTTACCCCCCAAGGGTACAGATGCCCATCCCAAATGAATGTAACCTCCCTGACATCACAGATACACAGATGAAAGGTCCCCTCTCCACAGCAAATAACACAGCATATGTATGGGACTGGCCGGTGTCCCAGGCTGTGTCCTACACGAGCTCTGAGTAGAACTGAACACTCACATTAAGTCACTGTTCCAACTTAGCCTTACTACAGGATATGTACCCTGAGAATGGCATACATATACAGTGCTCCCACTCCACAAAGGTGGTGCCACAACGGACCACAGGAACTATCACCCCATAAGCCTGACTAGTGTGGTAGAAACAGCTATGGAGCGTATTATCATGGAAGTCATAATCAAAAACATTGTGAGCCTCCAGACAGTGGATCATACACAATTCAGCTTTGTTAAGGGCAGATCTTGCCTCTTACACATAGTTCATATCTTTGAAACGGTTACTGAAGCCATGGATGAGGGCAAGGTAGTTCACACAGTCTACCTGTACCTTGCAGAAGCCTGCAACACAATACCCCACTCAGGGATGGAACCCACATGGTCAGAATTGCAGGTGCCATGTCCAATTCCAGACCAGTTACAACTGGTGTCTCACTGGGCTCAGTTGTGGGACCTGCCCTGTTCGGTATGTACTTCTCTGAGGTTCAGACTAACACGGGGGGATTATGTCTAACAAACGTCACAGATGACTGCTAACCGAGGGCCATAAGCGACACTGCAGCTGACACATGCTTCCTCCATAAGGGTCTCACAGAGATGGATGCTTGTTGCCAGAGCCATGGCCTCGTGCTAAATGCTAAGACATGCATAATCATGCCCTTTGGGGAAAACAAGGTGCACACAAATTACCACATAAGTGGTAATCCATTAAGTACAGAAGATGTATTCACAGATTTGGGGACCAACATAGATCGTAACCTCTCCTTTGCTAATCACATTGACAGAGTCATTGCAAAGACCTTTATATAGCCCTCCTTATCACATGGGGGTTTGCATGTAGATCATAGGACGTCATTGTGGCCCTCTACTAGTCACTCATCAGGCCCATGTTTGACTACAATGCCCCTTTTGGGGTGTACCTTACCCAACACCTGCAGCAACTACAGTGACCAAAACAGTACCTCCCCAAGAGGATCATGGGCTACACACAGATGCCCTATGCAGCTCAACTAAAGGATCTCCAGCTCTACTCAGTTGCTTAATGCCTACTCAGAGGTAATCTATGCCTGACATACACAGCCATGTCAAACCCAGAAGTAATGGACATGCTCCACCTCATAACATCCAAGACCCTTAGAGCTACACACTCCAGGGACTTGAACCTCACCAAAAAACTAAATGGGCCATGCTGCAGGGACAGATTCATTACCCAGAGGCTCCCCTCACTCTGGAATTGAATCCCAATTAGAGTTAGACATAGCCCCTCGCCAACCCTCTTCAGCAAAATCCAGCCGCATGGATGGGAACTTGCAAATTCACCCCTGGGATTTCCACTGTGTCCCTGCTTGACAGAGGCACAGCAAACTAGCCTTAAAGGGTGCCTTCTGTGACCTACTTTAGAGAGGCACAGTAGGCTACTCTACTGGGGAGGCAGACGCCAAATACACTCTGCCTAGGCTTATGAATTTCCTAGGGCAGACAGCCTAGTATCGACCACTGCACCTATGTTTATGTTCAGGATGCACAATATTTGTTGCTGATACTGTTTTCAGGTCTTTATTGCCGTAGCTTTCCCAGTTTCTATGAACAACTTGTGTATCTGCGTAACATGTTTGATCATGACAGAGTTCCAGTATATTAATATATGTGTCTGTTGTCATTTAACTGTGTGCACAGGGCAGATTGCTGGATCGTGGGAGGTTCCTGGCTTAACACATACAACTGCCAGATATGTGTGGCCGACTGCTATACTCAGACATGGCCTAAGTGTGTGAGCATGCCCAGTTCAGGCTTTCCATGGTTTGTTGCCTGACATATGTCTCATTTATCCAAGTGTTTGAGCATGCCCAGTGTGACCTTTCCATATGTTGTGATCTGAAGTCCACTACGTTTGTGGTTGTGTGTGAACATGACCAATATTGACATTTATACTGTGTGTGTTGGAAGTCATGTTGTGTTCTTACTGCAAGACTCCTTTGTGTCATAATTCAACAGGGATTATGCTGTGCCTGCAGGGTTTCCATGGGATAGTTTGCAAAGACTTGTCAACATTTTTTCATACTGGCCAAACACTGTAATACTGTCATGGTGTAGTGGTTCAGTACTTTCACTATGGTGCACAGTATCATGGGTTTGAGTACCATCACTGCTTTAAATGTTCATACTGAGCAGACCAGACTGGTTAAGGGCCAGTTGGGCAACTATGAGCATGTTGCATTTTGTTCAGCTATGGCCTACTTAAACCAGGCTTGTCGAACATTGCTGTGTATTCACCAACTTGGGTGGACATTGCCAAACATTACTCCACATTGACCACAGTTGTACTAGTTGGTGTGTGTGATTATGTTCATAGGTTCATACTAGGCTATCTGCCCTAGGGCATTTATAATCCTAGCCAGAGTGTGTTTGGCTTTCAACACACATTTTAAGTGGAGTTTGCCATGACATTTTCAAGGTTAGTATACTGTGCCTCTGTCTAACAGTGACATAGAAGTGATACCCAGGGTAAACCTACAATCTCCCATCCACTCATCAAGATTCCTCTTGAAGAGAGTCAATGAGGGACTCTGGCTAACCTGGAGTGGGAGTTTACTCAAGAGTGGAGGGAGCCTCTGGGTTATGAATCTGTCACTCCAGCATGTCCTATTTATTTCAGTCCTGAGGTTCAGGTCCCTTGAGTGCATAGCTTGATGGGATTCAGATTTTCCAAGGCAGCATGTCCATTGATTCCAGGTTGGACATGGCTTTATACATCAGGCACAGATTGCCTCTGGGCAGGTGGTATGCCACTGAGTGGAGCTGCAGTTTCTTTAACCGGGCAGCAAATGGCATCTGTTTGAGCCCTTTGATCCACCTGGTGAGGTACTTTTGTGGTCTTTCCAGCTGCCGCAGGTGTCTGATAAGGTACATCCCACAGTGGGCATTGTACTCAATTATGGGCCTGATGAGGGATGAGTAAAGAGGCACGATGACCTCCCCTGATCTAGATGTGAATACCTTCATGATTAGGTGGGCTATATGAAATGTTTTTCTAAACACTTTGGCCACGTGGTTGTCGAATGAGAGATTGGTATCAACTTGGATCCCCAGGTCCCTTATCACTTCTTCCATACTTAATGGGTTACCACCTATGTGGCAATTTGTAGGCACTTAGTTTTTGCCAAAGGGGATGACTATACACTTTTTTGCATTTAGCTTGAGGACATGTCTCTGGCACCAGTTGTCTGTTTCTATGAGGCCCTTTTGTAGGATGCTTGTGTTAGCTGGAGGGTCGATTATGGCGCCCAGTTTGCCGTCATCTGCAAACTTGTTCAGCCAAAGTCCTTCTGTACTGGCCTGTACCTCCGAGAAATATATACCAAACAAGGGAGGTCCCAGGACTGAGCCTTGTGGGATGCCACTTGTAGCTGGTTTGGGGTCTGACATGGCTCCAGCATTTCTGACCATGTGGGTTCTGTCCTTCAGCCAGTTTGCAACCCATCTAGTGACATAGGGGTTTATATTGAAGTTGGTGAGCTTATCTATAATGACCAAGTGGGGTATTGTATGGAAGGCTTTTGTGAGGTCCAGATAGGCTGTGTGGACCACCTTCCCCTCGTCAATGGCCTTCGTGACTGTTTCAAATTACTCAACCAGGTTTAAGAGGCAGGATCTGCCCTTAACAAAGCCATACTGGGTAGGATCCAGTGTCTGTAGGTCCCCAATATCTTTATTTCTGAGGTCCATGGTGATCCTTTCCATAGCTTTGTAGACCAAGCTAGGCAGGCTTCTGGGGTGATAGTTTGCAGTATCCATTAAGGCACCACCTTTGTGGAGAGGGACTACTGTTGCTGTACACTGCTCTTTGGGTACATATCCTGTGGTAAGGCTGAGATTGAACAGTGGTTTTATGTTTGTGTTCAATTCTTCTTGGGGTTCATGTTGGACACAGCCCAGGACACCGTCTAGTCCCATTGATGCTGTGTATTTTGCTTTGGAGAGGCTGGCTGTTACCTGAGTATCTGGGATGTCAGGGGGCCAGCACTCTGCTGGGATAGATATTTGCCCTTTTGGTGGGGAGGGTGGGGAGAAGTTTGCACTGAACCTGTCAGCTCAGATGTTGGCAATGTCTGTGGATTTGGTGTATTGTTTGTCATTTTGGACTAATTCTGAGCATATCTGGGAATTCCCACCCAGGTTCCTACCATAACTAAAGAAAGCCTTGTGATTATCCTTAGTGTCCTGTACAATCTTTATCTCAAAGATGGCCTTAGACGATTTTATGTGTGGCCGTAGTTTTTTAATAATACTGATCAGAGATGCCTTCCCTTTTTGGGATTTTGCTCTATCATATAGTAGCTTCCTTCTTGTATTGTATGGTTTGTTTATGGCTGGGGTCCACCAGACAGGATGCCTTCCTTTGGGGGATTGGGTCTTGGTTTTATTTGGGATTGCATGATCCATGCATTCCTGCAGGTGTTCATAGAATGCATTTATAAAGGGTTCTGAGGTCTGGGCCATATTTTCCACAGGCAAAGGGGCTGTGAGGGATTCCACCTCGGTTTGGAGGAGTGTGACATTTGCTTTAGTGAAATTTTTTCACTGTGGTTTTCTGGCCATGGGCTGGGGTCAGGATGTGAATATCCAGTGAGATTACTCTATGGTCTGATCTTACCAGTGAGGGATACACTTCTGGTCTTGGGCATAGAGTCCCCATGTTGGTGATGATCAGGTCCAGTATGTTTTCCCCTCTTGTGGGAGTGGTAGCAAGTTGTTCCATAGCATTTGAGTTTATAAATTCTAGGAACCTTTGGGCTAGGGTGTTGGAGCTAGGGTAATGTTCCCAGTCTATGTTTCGGTAGTTGAAGTCGCCCAATATAATGGTGTTTGGGGAGACATTCATATTTTCATGTGTTCTCCAGTCAGCCAAGTGTGGTTCCTGGGTTTAGGAGGGTGGTCTGTAGCAGGCTATGAACTGGAAGGTGGTTTTACCCACTGTTAGTTGCACATGGATAGTCTCTGATGCTTCATGCTGTGCCACCAACCTGGGTGTGTGGGTATCTTTGACAAATATTGATACTCACCCTCCTTTTGTAGTTTGTTCCATGTTTTGTGGCTGTAAAGCATGGTATGAGGTGTAACCTGTTAGTGCTAGGGTGCTCTTGGGAGCCTTGAACCAAGTTTCTGTTACTGCACAGATATCAACATTCTCCATGCTGAGGAGAGTTTGGAGTGCATGCATCTTGCGGTTTAGACTTCTGGCATTGAGTAGCATTACTTCTAGTTTCTTATCCCTTGTGATACCTATGGAGGTGGGTTTGTCTTTTGAGCCTTACCTGAAAAAGGCACTATGGGGGTGACAAGAGCCTTTGGCAATATCCAAAAGGCCACAGGTGACAGGTGAAAGCCATCCCTAGCGAAGCATCATGTCTTGTCGAGCATGTCATCCCAGGCTGACAGGCATTGGATCCCCTTTCACTGACACCAATACTTAAGCCAATTGTTGTAATTGATCATCTTGTCTTCATATTGTGGCATCATGCTTGGTGAGGGTAGGATGATACTCAAGGTCATCAAGTTTGCATATACTACATGGTGGTAAATGCTGTTTAGCACTACCTTACATTGCTTAACACATGGCAATCATGCCTCAGGTGGTGCTGCTGGGCAGCCTATGTCGAATGCACATACTACACTCCCTCACATGTTTGAAAGCAGGTTGTGTCATTAGTCAGAGAGAGGTATTATTTTGAGGGTTCCTACTGAGCCAGTGTATGTGCTATGCATTGCCTCTTTGCCAAGGCCAAGGCATACTGGGCACGCCTCCTTCTGCCTACTGGGGTAGGCTCAGGTTGTTCCTCCTCCGAGTCACGCTCTGCTTGTGATGGCCTTGGCAATGGTGGGGGACTGTTTGGCCCAGGCTATGCTGGTCCTGCTGCAGCTGTTTTCGCAGAATCATATTATGTAGCATGGCACATACCATGACAATTTGGGTACATGTAGTTGGTGAGTATTGCAAGGCTCCACCACATGTGTCCAGGCACCAGAACCATGACTTGAGCAACCCAAACACATGCTCAATTACATTTCGTGTTTGTGGGTGTGCCTCATTATGGCATTCCTGTTCAGGTGTGTGTGCGTTTCTGATAGGTGTCATCAGCCACAGCTCCAGTGCATAGCCAGCATCCCCCACTAGGTGACCATGTGGGATGTCCCCATTGGCAAATGTCTGGTACAGCTGTGTCAGATGCCAGATATGGGAACCATGGTAGCTTCCAGGGCAGCCAGCACACACATTCATTATTATGCCCTGGGCATCACACATGACCTGGCAGTTGATGGAGGGGAAGCCCTTGCGGTTAATGTAGGCCCTACCCCGCTCACCAGCTGGTACTTTGATGTGTATATGCGTGCAGTCTATTGCACCCACTACCTCAGGGTATTCTGCTATTTGCTGGAAGAGATGTATATTGCTGGCCAATACCTCACAGGAATTGGGGAAATATACATGATCACCATGTGCTGACATGGCATCCAGGAACTGGTGCAGTACCCTGGATGCTGATGCCTGTGATATCCCCATCATATCACCAGTTGGTCTCTGGAAGGTACCTGTTGCTAGTATTCTTAGGCCAACACATACCTTGGTTTCCACTGGGATGGGTTCCCCTCTGTTGGTTCTGTGTGTGAGGCGTGGCCTGCACAGCTCAACAATTTGCTGCAGGAGGTCTCTGTCCACTCTATAGTGCTCCACTATCTCCAGCTCATGTAACCCCTGGTAGGTGACCCTGGGCCTGTACACTCTTCTCCATCTCCTCACTGTGGGTTGCCTGGCAGCATTTGCATTGTCACCACCCTCAGCATGTTGCATATGTCGCCTTATAACAGCAATGGCAGCCCCTAGCATTTTTTTGTCTGAGTGAAGCTTTTTCAGTTTTCGCTTCTAGTAGCTTACTCCAATGTTGCAGTGTCTCTTGAGAGAAACAAACTGCACTGTTGTTTGCAGAGTTTTAAGTGCTGGGCTGGGCTAGTGTTCTGCCTGTGTAATTGCCTGATTCCGATTGTTTGCACCTGCTAGCTCTACTAGTATTCCCTGGTAGCTTCCTACTATTTGTTGTGCTTCCTTTTTCCTTTCTGTTTCCTCATGGAGGAGCAACGCGCATACAAGCGCAAACACGCTCACAGCAGCTCACACGCGCGCACACATGCTTAGATGGACTAATACTTGCTTATTCAGGTTAAAATGCATGCACACCAGTGCAAATGCGCTTACAGGTCTTTAAACAGCCTTATACATGCTTACTCCGGCTTAAACGTGTGCACTCACACTTCCACGCGCGCACTCTGTCTTACTCAAGTTTATAGGCATGCACACACGTGCATACCCGCTCAGCAAGAAACTTTGGTGTTATCCACAGTATACACCTTCCATTTCTTGGCTTTCCCTGGCCTACCTGTTCACACACCTCTTTCCATGATGTATAACTGACAGCTAACACATGCCACTCTGCTCCAATGAGCTTCACTACTTTCATACATACCCCCTCTTGTGATGTCACCTATCTCCTACTCTGTTACTCCCCATATCCTACTCCTACACTCCACTGACTGTGCTCATTTGCTATGCAAAAGTGCGATTCACTATCCTAACACTCATTTACATAGGATTGCCTACTAATGCTTGGTTACATGTCTTAGACTGGACTTCTCCCCTTAGCAACCCCTACTCGGTGGCCATGTTGTCTTCAGCCTGCTATTCCCTTACATTGTAATTTAACAATTTGCATAAGTTCCATGTTTGTGGCTTTTATTTTCTTATTTTATGTTTTTTATAGCGCACCCCGTTTGCGTGGCGCTGCGCTACGCCTAAACATCAGAAATCGCCGGAAAAAAAAAAGTATTTTTATTTTAATTTTGCATCTGGGAACATTTCCAATGGCCGTATATTTGGCCATTGGCATGCTTCCTCAACCATATGCAACCTTTATTTGGAGCTGACATGGCTCCATTGTGCTATTTGCAGAATGGTACTCAGTTGTCACTGAGTACATTTCTGCAACTAACACGGCTCCTACTCAGACAGGTCTGTGCTTCCTAGATTGCAAATTTACCTCATTTGCATGCCTTTCAGCTGCAAGTGAGGTAATTTGCATATCCCAGCCCTGTCCGTGTAGGAGACGTGTTAGGAGCTCTCTTACACACCCCTACAGACTGTTCCTGGATCGCTCGTCGGACATGATGGCTGCATGGAGTCTTACTCTACTCATACACTCCGTGCAAGCCATCATGAATCCGGCCCATTGTTTTTGTTCCTAAATAAATTACTGTTACTTCATGTCAGGTTTTATCATCATTGATTTGCAGCGATCATGAGGTTATAAAGGTTAATTTGCTGCTAGATAATTCTGGCACACTGAAGTCTAAACCAGTGCACAAAAGATTAATAACAGATTATATGGAAGCAAAACAATCACTATGTAAAACTATTTGGAGTGATGCATTCAGTGGAAAAATTGCAGAAGTAATGTGGAAAGTTTTGAAAGAGAAATTGTTTGAATGCAAAAAATCCAGCAACATGTTTAACATCAGGATATAAGAACACAGCTTCAGGAGGATATATTTCCATAAGAACAAGATACTTGGCTAAGGTTAAATGCAAAAAAAATACAAGCAATGGAAAATAGGTCAAACTATGACTTTGAAAACTGAAATAAACAGGCTGAACAGATAAATGAATCATAGTATGAGGCAAGCTCAAGAAAAATTTGAAGAAAATTTAAATAAAGATATCCGTCTACTTCTAATAATTGAAAGACCACTTACCCAGAATTGAATTTGTCAAGATGACAACACAGAACTGTTAATTTACTGAAGGAACAAACTACCAATTTTTTTAACAGGGAAGGTATGCAGTTGGCCAACATTGAATGAAGAAACACACCTCAGTATGTCAAACCCACCCAAATGGGGGCTACATCCCACACACAACCCAATGTGGGGGGCCATGCCCACCACACCCCCAACTAAATATACCAACTCCAGGATCATACTACAGTGGGGAAAAGGCCAAATTTCCCCATGCTGGCCAAGTGCATGTTCCCTGTTAAAATAGTCAGTAGTGTGATTGCTCGGTAAATTAACAGTTTGGTGTTGTTGTCTCAGTAAATTCAGTTTCAGTTTCAGGGAAGTGGTCTTTCGATTATTAAAAGTAGACCCAAAGATATTGAGCAAAAACATTTTATAGATACGTAATATGTGGTAGGAATAAAGACATATATCACTTCAGTCTTTTAACGAAATTCCAGGCACGTATATGCCTTGCAGCAATAGGGTGATGTAATATCTTCAAATACACACTATCTCACAATTTTAGTAAGACTTCCCCTGTGGTGTGTTCAGTCTACACAATATCATGTAGCTTATGTGGTCAGAGAGATACATGCTTGAAACCTGCGTTGACTGAATATTATCAGCGTATGTCAGTGTACTACTATGCAAGAATTATATCCTCTACAGTTGTAATGTGTACGATTAGAGGGGATTAGGCCTCCCCCATCACTTTTTCATCAAACAACTGATTTGTTGCACAATGAAATTATATCATGACTTCACATATGTTCTGTCTCACAACTGTAGCAAGACTTCACCTGTGTTGTTTGTAGTTAATACGCATGTTAATAACTTATGGACGTAGATAGGGAGCTGTTCAATTCCAGCAAAAGACAAAATTATGTGAGAGTCCTGACATAACACATACAAAATTACATCAACTTATTTCT
The DNA here is from genome assembly GCF_019279795.1 of Protopterus annectens. Classification (NCBI taxonomy): domain Eukaryota; kingdom Metazoa; phylum Chordata; order Ceratodontiformes; family Protopteridae; genus Protopterus; species Protopterus annectens. The sequence continues at coordinate 1,494,100,861 of NC_056731.1, read as the reverse complement.
ATCTATTTGTATGTCAGTCAAGCTCCTTTCAAGGCATTGGGGATTTTATGGCAGACAAATAGGTGTTCTGTTATTCTCATGGCGAAAGTTCTTTTGTGGCACATGCAGTTAACACTGACTTGTATAGTATATTTACCCAGACAGACAGTATTTTAAATGTGCGACTGCATGTGTGCAAAACAATGTGGATGGAAAAGAGTGGATTGGCCAAACAACAGTGCTACTAGACATCCTTTTGATCCCTCAAATAAATTTGCATTGGATAAATTAACATCAAAAGCCTTTTCTTTCTTCATACCTTGAATTGTGTTATTTGTGACAATTTCCATTGCTATCTTCTGTGCCAGATGCAGTTAATATACAGCTCTATAAAGTGTGCAGCATGACTGGCAAGGGTTTGAATCCAGTAGGATCTGTCTGTCAAACAACTATGACAGACAGGAGTGGCTTAGGTAAAGAATGTAGATATGGCACAGTAAGAGGGACACTTTATTTAGGCCTCACACTCCATGTTAGGGGAGCCATACCCATTACAATAGGTTAGTGATATAATCCCTTCACATGTGTTCTTCATGACACATTAGATATGCCTTTTTCTGTGGTGTCAGTAGTTTGTATACAACTCTCTGAGATCTGCCGAGCATGTGTTCAAGTCTGGCAATATGTAAATGCTGAGTATGTCAGTGAATGCTGACAGGTGAAATTTATTTCCTCATTAATAATGATCTGAATTGCATAACTTCATACAAATACTTACAAATTCATGTAATTCTTTTGTTCACACTTTAGGGATTTATAGGTGATGAGGACTTATACACCATTTCTTAGTGGGTGTCTTGCTGCAAAATCATCACATGGTGTGACTGTGTCTGCATTATAATACTGTCTTGTGTTTTTGTGTTGCGTAGTCAATGTCACTGCAGTATTTGCTGCACTTCCTTGTCAGCATGCCCAGTATAATGATATAACAGATGCGCTACATTTACCACAAAGCGCAGAAAGTAATTAATATTCTGAGATAGTTCTTGTTATGTGTTCTTCAACAAAATCCAACAGCATTAGCCTATGAATAGTTGCCTTTGCCAGCTTCTGCACAATGGAGTTACTGACCTATGGGCGGAGGATGACAGAATTTGTCAGACGCCAGTGTACATTTGGTGTATGTGCAATGTAAATCTTCAGTGGGTTACTTAATAATACACATTAATGTTTCATCTATGTGTGATGTCTGTAGTGTCATACAGTTGCTACTAATGCTTTTAAAAGGCTCACTTTAGGGTTAAATATCTCCTAGAACATACTGCATCCACATGTGAATTTTGACACACTTATTTAAGTCGACATATATGGTGTGACACTTGCATCAAGAAGGACACACATCATATTATTGATTACATGAACACAACTGCATCATACTTACATAATTGTAACCTGACATTTGCTACATTTGCCCTAGCAGATGTATTACAGGAATAATTCTGGCACAGACTTTTATTTTGCCCAAGTCTTATCTGGGCTGCCTATCCATTTTTGATATACAGATAAATACATCCTATGCTTACTGATATGCATCATGACATTCAGAAACACAACTCATTAGTCAGGGGACTGACTATACTTGAGTTGTACCTTGATTTATGGGCATGTTCGCATATGCCACATAACCATGCTTCATTTTATATGTACATACGTCACATCTGCCATAGTTAGACAAATGGTACTATGTATATTAAATCATTATTTTGGTTTATACCCTGGTGAAAGTGACACATCTGTGTATGTGTCATGTCCTGTAGTTTGCTACATACATACACAGCATGCATGAACGGTCACAAGCTTACTACAATTCAGAGCACGCAATTTGCTGCAAAAATTGCTTTTTTCATCATTTAATACTATTATGGGAATGCCTGCACAGGTGTCTGTGATTCTTCTCCATATTTCCATGTTGTTGCAGGTGAGTGCTCTGACATAACCATTATCAATATTGTTTCTCACATACATATAAAGCAATGAAAGACTTTTAACAATTCTTTAACATGTATGTATGTTATGACATCAATCATGTAGAAAACCACTCAGTGGAAACCAGTACCTACAGTCAGGAAATATGCCAAACCCAAAAATTCAAAACAGGTACTGTGGAGGTGCACTGTGCAGTATGGAAGAACCAAAAACTGAACTCTTCTCCAAACTGAACGGACACTTCTTCTCCAAACTGAACAGACAAAAAATTATTAAGAACACATGTAAACACAAAAAAAATAAAACACTTAACTTGATTGCTGTGTTTTTCATCTGAATCTACTGGACTTCATCAGATAACAATCTAACTACCTTTTGCACCTTATATACACTTAATAGATAATCAAATAAGAGAAATTTACAATAATTAAAACCAATTAACTTAATAATTCTTTAATCTGTATGTATGTTATGACATCAGCCATGTGTGTCATTAATAAGCTTTGGTTAGTATACAGTATACATTACAGTGGCAGAGTCCTTCCATACACCCACCCACAGGGATAGCTAGGCATTCTCAATATAATCATGTCAGTAACATAAATATTGCTGAGGATGCCACAGAAAATGTATAGTGGCAAACTTGCATTTAGATTTCATAACTTGTAATTATATTAATGTTGTAATTTGCATTAATACACAACACATGCTTGGGTAATACATGTTTAACTTTACAATACCCTATTTATGATTACAAGTGACGATAAATGGAAGAAAAGTCCCTTTCTGAAGTGCATAAAACAGCATCTGTAGGGTTCATTTATTTTATGTTTTACATCCTATACTGTTGGTTACAATAAATTAGTGATACACATCTGATATGCAATGACTACAATATATGCAAATATCCCGTAATGTATCTACTCCCCTTGCTAACTGTTGTTTCAACTCAGCATTTTATAAACATTTATATCACATGTTCTCCCCTTTGTTACACTGTAGCTTTGTGTACCTCTCACATCCTTCATCAGCTTTTCATTTTTGTTTTTATACATGTCCCTAAGTGAACAGAATTACCCTTGTATACATGAAAATATATTTAATTACTGATGTTTGTGCACTAATCTAATTATATCTAAGTGCACTTTCCTTGTTCAGCTTTCCCTGCTTCTTAACTATTTCATTCAAGTTGCCCTTGTTGTCTCCATGGGCTTGCTTACTGGGTTTGCATGTATGTACAACCTGTTGTTTATATTGTGTGCTCAAGCTTCCCTGTCCCTCTTTCTGGCTGCTAACAATTGTGCAGGTCATGAACAGGTGCTGCTGAATGTATAGGCTTACTTAGCAGCTTGCATATTCAGGTAGCACCACTGCTCATTGCAATAACACCAACAAAGCATGTAGGCATAGTATGAAGTGCACACGTTAATGAATCCCCGGGATTATATTTCACAGACTTAGTGCCAAGTCATTTTTGACAACGTTCTATGTCATGTTCTGTAAATAATGTTTCTGATATGTTAATGGTTATAATGCCATAAGACAGAAGTAGAGTCTTGCTTTGACATTACTTTTGTGGTGAAATCTGATAAAATGTTGAAGGAAAGGCTATAACTGTATGGTGGCATGTTTCCTAAGGTCAAATTTAAGGCTAAATGAAGCTAGTTTCAGCTTTGTGTTCTGTATCAACTAATACAATGCTAATTCATGGCACTGCAAATAATTCCTGTTAATAGCAGCATATTCTTCTCACATTTGGGAATCTTTACAAACCCTGAAGACACAAGTCACAACGTGGAGTCAGAAGTAGAGAAGCTGACAATTGTAACTGTTTTTAAGACCCTAATGTCTGTTCTTCATATTCTGGCACTGGCTTTGCTATGTCGCTTTTTCTATCTCGACATCAAAGCCGCCTCAAAGATTAAGCTAAGTAAATGAGGTCTGTAGTGCTGTGACTTTAATCGGTTAAATTAAATGAAAAGAAAGGAAACAAAACAGAGTATAGAAAGCCATAAGAAAGTTCTGGTTACACAAATTTTACAGCAATGGAAATGCAGGTAAATCCCACAAGCTATAGGGTAATGCAATAAAATAGAAGTGCTACATTCACAAAACAACAACTGGAACTGTTCACTTTTGTGAAACTGCAAATATGGTTGTTATTTCTGGTAAATCCAAAAACAAGAGATTTGTAAAGCAAAAAAGAGGCACACAGTCTGGATATATAGTATCTGAAGCAAAAAGATAGCCATAAACAGCAATCTTACTACAGGTGTGGGATGTCAGATGACCTGAAATAGCAGCGTTTAGCAAAAAAAAAAAAAAAAAAAAAAAAACAATGCCATGTCTTTTGCCTGTGGTAAGAAGGAAAATTTTAGGAAAGCCTCAAAACAGCCAAGGAAGTGCATGCTGTGGAAACAGATAGGGATGGTTCAGTTCCTGGAACAGTAAAGGCAGGGGAACCTTGATCTAATGAACTTTTTATCAGAGTTCACAAAGTAAAATTCAAGGCTGATAAAGGGGGTTGTCAGTCTTCATCAGTCCATGTACACTCACCAAAGTGAAAAACCCAATGTTTGGTCCTAATGGAGTTCCAGTCAGTGGCTCAGCAGGGGGGGGGGGTTACAATTCCTGAAGATCCACATACAGCTTTACTGGGCTGGCCATCTATAGGAAAGCTAAAACTAGTACCCAGACCAAACTCCATAGATTCAAAACAGTGATGCATCCACAGATGTGCATGTAGTTAGGAGTGGTGCTGCATCCATACACTATTAAACTGAATAGCAATATGAAAACATATTCCCTCACAACATTTAGATGAGTTGCAGTTCTCTTGCTAGGGAAAGTTAAGAAGGAGTGTGCACACATAGAAAGTCTGGGTGCCATAGCTAAAACAGAAGAATCAATGGAGCGATATTCAGGATTCATACTTGTATCCAAGAATAATAAGGCAGTATGTATCTGCATTGACCTAATCAGACTTAATGAAAGCTGTATACAGATAAAAACATACCTTGCCCTCTGTGGAGTAAATGCCAGGAATGAAGGCTGGCACAATCATGATCAATGAACTAATACTAATATGAACCTTTGGCAAATTACACTGTTGAAATAATCAGCCAAATACACCCCTTTTAATACAGCGACTGGTCATTAGTTCTTCGATAGACTATTACTTGTGATTGATCAACTCCAGCCCACTTCCATAAATGGATGTCAGTGGTCTTACATGTACTTCCTGGTATCATTTGTCATATAGATGATGTCATAATTGGTGAGGAAGAGAACACAATCAGAGAACAACAGCAGACTACAAACTGTGTTAAACAACATAGATGTTCAAATTGAATACAGGAAAGTGGGAGATAAGTTAAAAGTGACATAAAATTATTGGGTCACATCTTATGTGATTATTGGGTAAGACCTAACGCAGAATAAAACAATGCTGTCTTGAAAATAAGGGAGCCATCCAATGTTACTGAAGTTTGGAGCTTTCCTGGAATGGTTGATTAGGTAGTGAAATTTATTCATCAAGTAGTTAAAACAATAATTTTCATCTTCTCCAGTGTTGACTTTGTATGATCCAGACAAACAGCTAAAATTACCTGATGATACATCCTCATGCACACTTGGGGACTGTCCTTCTTTGGAAGGATGTGGAGCAATGGAAGCTTGTTGCAGATGCACCCAGGTCCTTGTCCAAGAGTGACATGCACAAGTAGAAAAATACACTTTAGTTCTGACATGGGGATGTAAAGGGCACAAATCTAGGTCAACATTTTTAAAGAGAGACTGATTATAAACATCTAGGGAGTTTGCTGGGCTATTGGTCACAAGGACAAGATATCACAGAGAAGTAATCAAGACAAATTGCTTAATGTACTGTTCTTATCATCTCCTACAGTATGTGGTTGTATACTTTAAATCCTTACTCACCAGGGCAGTACATCTGTAAGCATTTTTTTTTTGCATTTTAGATAGAGTTACCACATAGAAAACACAATATATTAATGGGAATGTGTCACTCTGTCACTGATCCAAGCAACTACAAAATAAGTGAAATTTGTTGAAACGACTTTCGTGATTGTGGAGATTTCATTCTTCCCCATTGTCGTGTGACCTTAGAGTTTTTATATATAACTTTGAATTGTGGAGGAGCTTGCCCCTCTGCAAAAAAAAAAACCTCTCTAAAAATGTTAATTTGTTTAGTTTTTGTGTAATTTCTTCACTGATTTTGCCATCACTCAGATTGTTGCTGATCTGTCAACATGAATCCATGTTATAGAGTGGTAAGAAAGCTAATATCGTGACTCAAGACAAAGTTAGAAACAAAGTACAGGTATTGCATCTAATGATATAAACAAAAGTCAACAACAATATTTTGCTTTTTGTTTTTTAGTTGGGAAGATGTGGTAAGGTAAAAAAAACATTTTGATTCAAGGCAAAGTTAGAAATATTTGCAAGCAAAGTATATATGTTATGTTTAATGCATGCAAGCAAAAGTCAACAATTTATTATCTTTCACTTTCAGAAGGGGGAGATATGGTGTTGTAATGTGATAAAAGATATGCTAACAATGTGTGGGGCATGCTTTTCTAAGGTCAAAATTAAGGCTAGCTGAGGATAGCTTTAGTTCTGTGTTCTCTGTCTGAGCTGAAGTATTGCTAATTAATGGTGCTACAAATAGAACCAATCAAAGTCTGTATATTTACTGTTAAAATTATGAATCTTTAACCTTGAAGACACCAGGCACAGGATTCATTTTTAACTGTATCAGGATTTCGTACATTACAGTGTGTGTGTCTCACATCAAGCAATCATCACTACAGCAAGGATTTCTAAAGAAAATGCATCCCTGTTGGAAGGTTAATTTTGCACTTCTAATTGGCTACCAGTTCATTGTTTGTCTCTGTATTGTATAATATTTATTATATTTTTTACATTTATTTATTTTTTGTTGGCAGAGTTAATCCCACTAGGCCAGTGGTTTATTTTCAAGAGAAACCCATGCTGGTATTCCTGCTGACTAGAGGAGAAATTTAGACAGCTTTGGAGAAATTCCCTGCTCTTTATGATAACAAGGCAAACAGGTATCCCAAACAGCTGAAGGACTTCAAGCAAAAGGCATAGCACCAACAAAAAACAGCAAAAAGTCCACTGTTCAATGAAGCTTGATTTAAAAGATAACTGCACCTGCAGACTCAAAAAAACATGTTTATTGCATCATGGTTTGGTGTTTCCTACATTTTAACACCATTATGTGACTATTTAGAGCTTTTTAGATATTTTATACACAAGTTCTGACTCTGACCACATGGGGTCTGGCATCTTGAAATAATTCTGACTATTTAGTCTGCCTCTAAGTATCCCAGAATGCATTGTTTGTCTCCAAAAAATTGCATCAGATCTGCCATGTTTTCCCTAAAGCTCCTGTCAGTGCACTGATTTTACAGACATTCACTGCTGTGTTATAGTCACCTACTTTTCGTTAAAATGTTATCCTTTTTTCAATGACTACTTCAAACACAAGCAGTGCAAATGCTACAGAACAGAACTGAAAAGTGCATTTTATTGCTCTTTCTTCTTAGAAATGCAAACTTGATTTCTTTCGTGAAGGCTGAAATCTAGTTCTTCAAGGTATCTCCCCACCCCCTTCACACCTACCTTCCCTAGCTGTCAAAGAGCTAAGGGTAATTTGACCCATTATCTGCATGTGATTGACAGCTCACAGCAGGTGACCAGACTAATGTACTGTTTTCTTGTCAGCCTTTCCTTCCTTACAGTGGCAGACTTTTTTGTTGCACTTCTCCTGTCAAATTTAGAACCAAGCGCCATAGCACTGGGAATAATCACTGTTTTGCAAAGCATGAAACTCCCACTTATTTTTCCTTCCTGTTTGGTTAAATAACTTACAAATGATGCACTATAAACACAAACTATTTCACAGACTTGCATGACAGCACCCACATGCTTTTTTTAAGTGGTAATTTAAGAAAATTACAGTATTGCATACTTCGTGTAATCTGATGTAGTGTTGTCAATTCATTGTGACAGACATCTGCTTCTTATGTAAAAACATGCAATTAATGTCTACGCATGGTCATTGCAAATTTATGCTCTTAGGTTTTGCAGCTGTTACTGTGCTTCTGCCTGTACTTTGTCACATATTGGTAGGGCTCTTCAGAAAAGTGAGATTATAGTTTGACATTTTTGCTAGGTTAAGAGTGGGCTGGGCAAGGCAGCTCTGACATCACAATGTGGGAGGTCCACTGGCTCTTCTATACGGCATGCAAATTAGGTAGGGATTACATCACTTTGGGGGAGGAAACGTCCCAGTAGCTAGAGCAAGAGCTCTGGCAGATGTGACATCATCATTTCAGAGCCAGCTAGAGGTTTTTCAACTTAGTTTTCAAAGTGAAAGTAAAACAGTATGGAAAGGTAGAGAGCCTAACAGGGAAAACAGTTGAGTGGATTAGTTTTTAAAGCTGCATGGGTGATTTTTTGAGGCTGTATCAATGAACAGGGACTAAAAGAGATAGCAGGTTGAGCAATCTGCTTTAATATAATGCTGTTGTCCTTTAATAAAATCACAGTAAAGCTGTAAAAGTGTTTGATGAAACACTGAGGAAGAGTTCTACTCGAAAGCTTTGTTGGTGTATACTGCTTTTACTGTGATTTTATTAAATCGAGCTTCATTAAATGATGGACTTTTTGTTTTTTTTCATTGGTGCTCTTTATGATGTGTCCTGGGATATTTTACATCCATGTTAGCTATAACCAATTCAGGCAGGCAGGACCTCGGTTTGATCACTCATCTGAACATCTATCTATCTATCTATCTATCTATCTATCTATCTATCTATCTATCTATCTATATAAACATCCATTATGTAAGGCAACTAGCCACGCACATTCAAAGACTGATAGTTGGACTCTGCTCTCAGTTGTCATATAGGTAACCCAAGTTGTGTAACAAAAATGGATTGAGTGCCTTTAATGTACCATCCTAGATGACAGGGCCTTGGGGTCTGTTTTGGTAGCAGCTCCTACTTCTGATTTTGTACAAACATCAATAATAGCTTAAGTTTTAGCATACAGAGCAAGGAAATGAATTTGTGCTGGCTCAAGAGACCCTGCAGCAGAGGCTTCTTTTATAACATAAGGAGACAAGGATGGCAGTGGATCACTGTGGACAGAAGAGTTAATGCTTTTTCTGTTTAGGCAACTAACATACATTTTTGTATATCAATTAAAAAATTGGCTAAAAACTCAGAATCACAAAAAATAGTGCATGTTTATACATATCCAGACCTTAAACCAAGGAATTGGTGAAGATCAGGACTGACCTTATCTGAACTGGTGCCCTAGGCAAAAAGGGTCCATGGCGCCCACCCCCATTGCCCAACCCATCCAGGCCTATTTACACTATACAGATTATTTTTTTTCTCTTCACTTTTTTCTCCTGTAGGCATTTATTCATTAATTCATTCAACATATTTTATCTAAGCACGACTACACTCTGATAATTGGGTAGATAGCAACTTTATTAAGCTGCAGGTCTGGCATTTTCTAGATGCTCTGAAGTGCATTTTAGAGTTTTTTTTTAACAACCATTGGCCAATGACTGCCTGGACAAAAACCATGATCAAAGAAAGAAAGAAAGAAATTCAGTCTTACTCTTAAGATTGCATTTTCTTGCTTCCTTTCAACACATCCTAACTGACCAAGACTACACTGTAATAACTGTAGTGGAAATAATTGTATTAAGCCAGGAGTCAGGGGCTGCTACACCCCAGAAAGTATTCGGTTTCTAGATGCTCTGAGATCCATTTTGAATTTTCAAATGGTTTTATCCATCAATGACTTGAACAAAGACAATGATTATGGAAAGAAACTTCATTTTCCACTTCAACTTTAACTTCAACATTTTCTTGTATACTTTCTGCACACCCTAACTGACCAAGACTACCCTGCATTAACCAAATTAAGTTGGGCGTGTGTAGGCTGCTAGGCACCCAAAAGCATTGGGGTTACAGATTTTATGATGTTCATTTTAGAGCTTTTTCCCAATCTTTTGATCCAATCATGGCCTGCCTAAACAAAAAGCATGTGCATAGAAAATAAATTTGATAATTGTTTAAATTAGGACATGCTGTTGTAGTTCGCACAGGTGTGAGCAGTGCTAACTTGATTTACATCCTGATAGTGTGATGTGTGTTTCCTGGTGGCATGATATTTCAGTCTAATTATTTTTACCCTAAGGTGTCCTAAGGTAAACAATCATGAGATGACTATCCACATCAACCAAGGGGGCTGACCCCCATACTCCCTGCTGTAAATAATGTTAAGTAAATTGCAATCCTACTGTGTGGGATATGGGGGCAGAAGGTCCCCATTGTACATTACACTGCCTGTCATTTTAATCTCTCATCGCCTAGAGCAGAAAAATAAATATATTAATTAATTAATTATTATTATTATTATTATTATTATTATTATTATTATTATTAATAATAATAATAATAACTCCCTGAATAAACTGTCCTTTAAATGAATGGCAATCATCCTAAATCCTTTCAGCCTTGTCTAAGACCATGTCAACAGGGGGTGTCACTCACTATTGCTCATCCTGGTACATCCTAAAGTATACAATCACCAGAAATTCAATCCTAGTTTTTATTTCAAGAAAGAAATGTATTTATTTATTTATTTATTTTACATTTGCTTACTGAGAATGTCCAACTGGGCCAATAGCCCCTTTTCAGCGGAGGCCCAGGAAGAAAAGCTCCATTACACTAAAGCAGTTTACAGTGAAAAGTGTTAACTAGCATGATGTGATATATATATAAGGTTTCAATTAGAAAGATAAACAAACAGAGAAAAACAGAAATATGTGCATGGGAGACAAGAACAGTACAACATGTCTATAGGAATGGAGAGGAAGAAATATAAAAGAATGGTATTCAATAAGCAATAACATATATAGCAATATACAATCTAAAAAGAAAAAAAAACACAATACCACAGCAGACAATAGTAACAATTCTAATAGACTAATAAATATAATTAGAATTTAGTGAGCAAAGGAATAGAATGGCTGCATGAAAAAAAGGTAGCAGGTGTGATTAGCCTGGCATAGTTCAGGTGCAGAGCCAGTTATTTGCTAGATGTTCCCTGAATAGTAGTTTGAATTTTGATGTGTTGGAGGTGTTTAGTATTTTCTGTGGCATGGAATTCCAGGCCTTAGATATTTGCCTGGAAAACAGAGAATCTTTGTGACCATTATTGGAGTTAATTATTTTAAGTAATAGTTTGTTGGAGGATCTCAGGGGTCTGGAGTTGGCATTGGACATCACTAGGTTCTTGAGTGCTGGGCAGTAGTCAGGATGGTGAAAGATGGAAAGGGTGAAGGTTAGTTGGTTAAGGGATAGGAGATTTGGAAGTTAAGTTTGAGCCATTTTAGTTGGTGTAGTGCTGTGCAGTGGTGTGCTCTGTACGGGAAGTTAGCAGCGAATCTGGCAATTTTATTATAATGGGTCTCAAGTTTGCAAGTCTGTTTTTCTGAGATTAGTAAATAATTGTGAGTCGAATAGAAGGGTGGATAGAAGATGTGACCTAGCTAGACCTAGCTATGGAATGCCTGGTATAATCAGTTAAGAATGCTTTGATTCTGTAGACTGTACCAAGTTTAATGTGGACCTTTTTGATAGTTAAAGCTAAGTGTTTGTCATACTTAAGACTGTTGTCAATTGTGACTCCAAGGAGTTTGGTGTGATGGATAGGTTCTATTTTAGTTTTGTTTGTAGAGTAGATTGTGAAAGGAGGAGAATGATCAGGTATTTTGCTATTAGTGAAGAACATCAACTTTCTTTTGTTTGGGCTGACTACCAGTTGGGAATCTGCAAGGTAGGGTTCATTATCAAGGAAAGATTGTTGGCTTTTTGAAGGCATTCTAGTAATGAAGGGGCTGAACATATGAGGGAGGAATTGTGTGCATATTGTACGATAGTTGCATGTTGGGATGCTGTACTGAGCTTGTTGGTGAATATGATAAAGAGCAGTGGACCATGTATTGAGCCTTCGGGTACACCTTCCGAGACAGGTGGATAGGGAAGAGAGTCAGTTAAGTAGCTTAGAAACCAGGAGAAGGCTGACTGAAGTTAGCTTGGTGAGTAGTTTTTGGTGGGATACTGTATCAAAGGTCTTTGCCATATCTAAGAAGATAGAAGACACCAGCTGGTGATCATTTCTGAGCTGGTTGTTAGAGTATGTGAAACTAATAAGTGCAGTAGTTGTGTTTTGGTCTAAAACCATGTTGTGAAGCAGACATGAGATTGTTATTTAGTAAGAAGGTGAGGAGTTATTTGTGTATACATTTTTCCAAAATCTTGTCTATGGGATGGAGGAAGTATAGCAATGGGCCTGAAATCTGAGAACTCAGTAGACGTTCCAATTTTATGCAGTGGAATGATATGAGATACTTTCCAAAGTTTGGGCATATTTTGCTCAGCAATTGATCACTTGACTACTAGGCATATCAGGTAGGAGATGGCATCTGCTGCTAATCTAAGAAATTCATTAGGAAGTTGGTCAGTGACTCAGGAAGAGGGCTTAAGTTTGGAAATAGGTTTTTTGATGGTGTTAGCTTGGACTTGTTTGATAGAAAATGAGTTAGGGTGTCTTCTGATGTTGTAGAAACTGATAGAGGGCTGTTTCTGTCGTTTTTTACAAGGGAAAGTATAGAGTTGATGAAGTAAATATTGAATTGGGAGGCAATACTCTATGCAGAATTAGTTGTTTTTAGAGTTGGGTTGTTTTTTCTCCATGTTTTAGCAGTTGTTTAATGCTTCCCAAAATTTTTGGGGTTGTTTTGGTGTTTTTGTTGGATTTTTGTGTAGTATACCTTTTTGTCTTGCCGTATTTGTTTTTTAGCTTGGTTTCACACTTGTCAGAAGGTGAGAAGGGAGGCTTGGTTTTTGTTGTTATGGTAGCTGGACCAGGCTTTGTCTCTTTGTTTGAGGAGCTCCTTGATGTTTTTAGTAAGCCAAGGTATATGTTTGGGTCTAGAACAGACCTTTCTAAGGGGGGATAGGTTGTTTAGGATATATAATTTATTACTGAAATATTGAACAACTGACTCTATTTGGAGTTGTTTTAAAGGGGAACAGTCACATTGTTGCAAGAGGGATTTAAAGATTTCAGTGGAGAAGTTTCTTTTGTTATAGATGTACTTGTAAATAAAGTTTTTCGGAGGTCTTATACACTGCCTAAGTAGGCAAGTGGGAAGATGGTCACTATGATTGTCTAGGAGATAGCCAGAGTGGTAACAGAGGGAGGGTTTATTTGTTAGGGTCCAGTCTAAGACTGATTGTTTTTTGCTATGTTTATCGGCTCTGGTAGGGGATTGAATTATTTGACTGAAACCATGGAGGTTAATAAAGTAGGAAGGACTGTCAGAGGTGCAGGTGGACCAAGCTAAGTTGAAGTCCCCCATTATAATTGTTTCTTGACTAAAAGTGGTGGTACATCAACTAAGGTAGTCTTCGATAATGGATGTGTTGCTATCTGGGAGGTGTAGATGGCTATAATAATGATGTGCTTATTACAGTTAAACTGTAGGCAGGTGATTAGCATTTCAGATTTTATGAGGTTGGGAGAGTTGAGTTCTAGATGTTTCAATTTTAAAGTGTCTGTGTAGATTATGGCTATCCAACCACCTCACTTATGGGTCCTCTCAAGTCTGTGGATGTTGTACCATAGGATTAGGATTTCACTATCAGGTATGTGGGGTTTTAGCCATGTTTCAGTTAAGATAGCTAGCTCATGGGAGTATTGGTTGAGGGTTGCATGAAATTCATAAGTTATATTTAGTATGCTTCATAGATTAATATAAGGAGATCAGAGTTATTATGTGGGTGACTAGTACTGTTTGGAGAACATAGATTGCTGGGGGGAGGAAGGTTTGTTTTGGGGACTGAGGGACAAGGTTGGGGTGTATGTCACCTTTCAGTTTGATCTGGGTTGAAATGAATAGGTATAGGTGTGTGAGTTTGTTAACTAGATTAGCATATTTACCCAGTAAGTATGGGATTGCATGTGAGTGTGTATATTTAAATGAAAAGAGTTCTTTGTTAGAGTTGTTAAATAGGTGTGGAGATATGACAATATTGGTTAACTGAGTGTGAAGAGGGGTGATGAATATGTCAGTGGTGGAGTTTATAGTACTAACTTATAAAGTTTGATAGGATGTGGAAAGGTAGAAAGTTAATAGCATTCTAAATAATGTAAAGTCTTGCGGTATCTTTGTGTTAGCATTTGAGGAGGAGCTAAGTGGTGGCTTAGTGATGGTGTGGAAAGAGTAATTTAGGGGGTGGATCTTGTGGGTAGCATTTGCAGACTGAGGTAAGAAGGTGGGTCCTGCTAGGGTGTGAGGGTAGTTATCAATTATGTGTTTGTATGCTGTGATTGGTTGAGTAGTAGTAGGGGTGTGTTAAGAGGTTAGGTAGAAAGTTGGCGATAGTGGTGGTGAGTGGGATTTGGGGGTAGAGTAGAGGAGCGGAGTGAGCCTGAGTGAAGCAAGGGCAAATTGTCTGGATAGAGCCAGTCTGAGGCAAGTACAAGAGTAAAAAAAAATATATATATATATATATATATATATATATATATATATATATATATATATATATATATATATATATATATATATATATATATATATATATATATATATATCAGCTGTACTGGCCTACAGGTTTGTTGCTTTACCCTGCTAGTTTATGAAGGATTTTTGATTAAGATGCTAACACTTAGAACAACAGTAGACTGTTGGCATAGACTGGGCAGCTGCTGTTTCTGTGGACACCTGAATGCTAGTACATGGTCAACTGGGCTGTTGAGATAAATAAAAGCAGAAATTGAGGGTTAAGGCAGCTGCTGATTCATTTGGAGCACCTAGGTGAGTAAATTTGACTACTCTGTACAGCTATCTGATCTATTAGAGGAAAAATAGGGTTTAGGGAGTGACTATTACCCAGATTACTAAGAGAAGAGGTTGTAAACCTTAACATGGGTTGGTTAAAAATATTCAAGGAAGGAAATACCTTTATTAGTAGAAAGGCTATATTAAACTAGTTGGGGGAAGCAGATTCCCTGCTGCCGACCCAGGCCGTGTGCTGTCCACTGCATGGATACAAACTAAAGATAGATAGAAATTTTCCTAACAACTTACAAAGAAATGAGACCGTCACTATTGTAAATGTCAGTGAGATCTTCGTGGTCAGCGGGTGTTACTGGACTGAAAAGTTCAAGTATTGTTTGCAGTACTGTAGAGTTCAAGGCAGAGGAGACTCAAAGATTTGTTTAGAGAAAAAAAAATATTCTATAATTCAGTGAGAATTTCATGGTCACAGGTGTTCCCGGACTGAAAAGCTCAAGTACTGTTCCCAGTACTATAGAGTTCAGGCCAGAGGAGATTCAGAGATTTGCTTAGAGAAAAAAATATTGCATATTTCAGTGAGATCTTCGTAGTCAGCGAGTGTTCCCAGACCGAAAAGTTCAAGTATTGTTTGCAGTACTGTAGAGTTTAGGGTCGACAAGATTCAGAGATTTGTTTAGAGAAAAAATGGACGAGTACAGAGTATGCAGTGAGTTCAGACAGCAAGGGGAGAGATATGAAAATTTGAAATAAGTTGTATCAAACTTCTGTTGTTCAAAGTTGGCCAAATATCAGTTCACAATAAACTGAGAAGACAAATGCTTGTGAGGATATATAAATCATATCTGGAAATAGTACCTGCCCCCAACCCCTAACCTCAAAATAGGCAATAATGTTTTGTGCATCCCCATCTGATATTAAATTGGGATTAATATTAAGACACAAATGCCTACAGTCATTTTTTCAAACTGCTGCTGTCATATTTTTATACACCATGTGTCTTCATTCCTTCCCCCAAAAATGTCAGCAACTTTCTATGTACCCTCTAATGTCAGACTGAGGCAACCCTGAAAAAACAAATAGAAGATAACATATTTGCTGTCAGACATATATAAACAACATGCTTATTTTCTCTCTTCCAAAAGACAGCCACCTGTTTATGCAGCCAAGGTTTGATTTTGAAGAAAATAAAAAAAATAAAATAGTGATTATAGTAATTACATACAGTCTTCTAGCGACAGTACAGTGGTCCTATACAAGCTACAGTGCCCTCTGTGGACCTGTCTTGAAGTTTGTGAGGAAAGTTAAAAAAATAATGACCACACTGTCCCCAGCCCAACACACACTATAGTGATCTCTGTGGTTTGGAGGGAATGTTAATGAAATAATGACAACATCTCTAGCCCCCATGCACATACACACACACACACACACACACACGCACACACACACACACACACACACACACACACACACACACACACACACACACACACACACACACACATGCACGGGAACGTGCACACACACACACACACATACGCACATGCATGCATGCACAAGTGCAGCAACCTTCTGTGTACACTTAGGAGCAAGGTTGGTTTTAGACTATATGGGGTTCAGGACAGTGAAAAAGATGACTGTTAAACTGAGCAAACTGACAACAGGGTCAGTTGCTTTCATCCAGGCAACCTCCACCAAACAGTTAGAGTCACTGCTATGTACAATTCAGACATCTGGTTGTAATAAAAGAGGATAACTGTGTAATTTACTTTGCCTTTGTTCCAAGCAAACACTTTCCACACATTAAAACATGTCATTTCACATAATCACATTGGTTCCACAAAGCCAAAATAATAAGCAAACAGTAGCAGGCAGATAGTCATTTCTCTCCAAAGAACATTGTCACAGCAATTATGCCTAGTCTGTCCTTGCATATCAGGTGTCCAGTTAAAGAGTCTATCTTACTTCTCACAAGTGCACACTAGTCCTGCAAAGCCAGATATGAACTGTTTTAAAATGAGAAAATGAGGGTAAGTTGCCTTCATTTAGCCAACTCCAACCCCTATCCAGCAATAATAGCAGTAATGTCTGATGGTAATGTAATATTATTTCACCTCCACAGTCCTCACTAACATGTTAGCACAAATTAAAGTATTCCAGTCCAAATTGCTCCACATAAATTATAATGCTAGAGAAATATTGCCTAAAATATCTGGTTGATGACTGTTAGCATCCAAGTAAAAAATTAGAACACTTGTCTCCCCTCAACTGTCCACACAAATCACAAAGTCAGGAGTCTTGGCAAAAATATCTGGTTGATCACTGCCAGCAATATCATAAAAATACTAATAACATGTATCTTACCAACACATCACTCTTGTCATCTTAAACTGTCCACACAAAGCCAGAAATATTGTCAAAAGGTATCTGGTTGATCACTGCCAACATTAATTAAAAGTAGTAATAGCACTAACTCACTGAGCCATTCCTCAAATTTTGTCTACAGAATGTCCCTGATTTTACTTCATGTATATAATAAAAAAAAATCCTTCAGTCTTGCCTTTGTGCCTACATTTGAACGCTGTGAGGTCTCTACAACCATGTCCTCACAACATGTAATCTCAGCGTGCTTTACATGAAGTCAAGTGGAGTACCACTCCCTGGATTGCCCACTGTTCCACAGGTGCATTTTCTTTTCTTTTTGTGGTGCTTTGTTTACTTACTTATTTATTTATTTACTTATTTATTTGTTTATTTTTAGATAAACAAATAAACAAGGAAAGTACACTTTTGCAATCACAACAAGCACTGCATCCTAAGTGCTTGCCCACTCTGCATATGTATAGGGCTGGCCCTGGTAAAGATGACAGAAGATACAGTTGACCAGTGAAACTCATTGCTGCTACTAACTCAACTAACTGTAATTTTATCTTACAATTTACTACATAAAACTCAATCCCCTACTCAAGGCAATAATAGACATAGCAATAGCCATTGCCACCTTATAAGCTTCAGCAGACAGTCTGTTCCTGGATTTAAAATCACTGAAAGCAAATTCTGATGTTCAGTGGTCCATGTTTGAAAATGTAACTGCAGAGGTTGATAATAAATCATGAGAAGTAGAACTAAACTAAAAAAATGGTCATGATGGAATAGTCTGAGAATATTTGGAATGAAGAATAAACTGAAGAAGGTAGTATAGTACACTTCCATTATGACTGAAAAAGGAAGAAGTGAGTTCTTCACTACGGCCATTGAAAAGAACCACAGTGCTGCCAAGCAAAGAAGGCATAACACTGAGAATTGTCCCAGAGAACTTGATTCCATTGTTTTAATTTTTAAAGAAAAGAGAATTGCTCAGGGTTGCATGGCACAAGATTGGCTCCTTTAATTATTTTGCAGTTGATTCAGAACTGTTAATAACAATTTAGTTGAACTGACACACCACTGGAGTACTTTCTTTCCACTGATAAAAGAAAGGAAGCAGCAAAACATGAAATGCAGTCTGTGATACCCAACTACACTTGTGGTGAATAAAGAGGAAGAAGTTAACTTCTGAGATCCAAAAGACACAAACAAGTTCATTCCTCATCTCAGGACAGTTGATCAGTGATGGATGGAGGCTTTCAACTAGAACTCTTCTCCATGGAATCAATCTACTGAATGGTGTTAGAAAAAAAACTAAAAAATGCTATGTTAGTCCACTAACAGAAAACACAAATGCACCTGTAAAGATATTTCATCGCGTGTGGGTTTCATTGTCTCCAGTTTGGTATTTATTCAAAACAGGAATGGCGCAAGTTGGAATCAGGTAAATCTACTGCTGTACTTGTTACATGAACTGCCTCGTAACATATGTCACTAGGGCATGAAATGTTTTCTTAAAAGTGTTGGTAGCATTTTTCAGAATTGTTGAGTATATCCAACTTGATCTTTATTGTTACGATCATTTAAACAGCACTTCTGAGAACTGCTAGAGACTCTATCTTCCCAATTTCCCCCTATTCCCTACTTATATATAAAATGGAAGGTGTTATAAAGGGAAAAGTTAATACAATGAGATCTGTACAGACTTAGAAGAGAGCAGGTCAAGGCAAGACTTTGCACTCTGATTTTCTTATTGCTCTTGAATAATGGCCATAACTAAAGCAAGTGTTTGCAGGCGCTGCAGTGAAACCATACTAGAAGAATAGCACAGGAAGGAATACTCTGAACTTTCACATTTTTGGAAAAAGTTTACCAAAGCAGAATTAGCTATTTCCCCTCATGGGAAGTGAAAACATTGACAGTACATTAGAGATCATTACTGTTTCTTCATTCAAGGGTCATGATTGAAGTGATACTGTCTGCTTGGGTGGACAAAATGTGACATATGTCCATTACTAGTAGATACAGTGTTTGTTGTAATTAAAAGGGGGGGGATGTGAACACCTATTAAAACACATTTCGTCTTTATTGCCTTCCAGTTGACAAAAAAATGTTCAACATGGTCTGAATTAAATGCAAATATAAACATGTAATCATTAAGAATAACACTGAACTGTATATAGTCTGTAAAACCTGAATGCAAATACTTATAATGTACATTAACCATTGATTAAACAGGATAAATGTAAATAACTCGATGTAAATGAACCAATAAATAAAAAACATTTCTAATACAACTTGCTAAGAAATAAACATCAATAAAACATACTATAGAAGATTACAGTGAGAAAAATAAAACATGCTTCACACTCCATCAATGGGTTACCTATTACAACCGTGAAACCACAGTTGCGCGAATACGGAAATGTCGACACATATTGAGCGAACCACGAAAACACCGAACATCCTGAAGTGCGAAATTCGAAATGTCGAATCGTCATAGTGGGCCCTTCTCCAGTATAGCTCCTTAAGGTAAGTGTGTGATAGTTACGGACCTTAGGGTTACGGTGCGGGTTAAGGTAAGTGCATACATAGTAATATATGTAAGCTTTAGTTTAGGGTTAGAAGTAGGGTTTTGTTAAGTGTATGTATGTGGATTATTTCTTTTGCTTGGGTAGCTAGTACGTATCGGGCAGTGAGGTTGGCCAACTATGCTGATTCGACATTTTGAATTTTGCGGTTCAGGACGTTCGGTGTTTTCACGGTTCGCTCAATATGTGTCATTGTTTCCGTATTTGTGTATGTGAGGTTTTGCGGTTATAATATAGGCCCCATCAATGCATATATGCATGTAAAATGACAATATGCTACCTGCACAGTTCAAGCACAACTCCATGTTTTATGCAATATATGTCCCAATTTTATATGTTCTCATTAAACCCTGAGGGAAAATGGTTCCTCTAGAAAAAATATAGCATCTTCCTTTTGACTCAAAATTCTGTCTGAATTATATTTAGTGCTTGGTGACATTTTAATGTCACTTAAATGGAGACTGATTCATTCCTGAAACATCCTCAATGCTCATACTACGCAAAACATTCCACATATATGCATGGTCAAATAGACCACCTCAGCTGTGTTGTACCTAACAGTGCCACCCAATGTCAAATGCCTTGGTGGCGCTCCTAATAATAAAGGATGTATCAGTCTTTAAAAATGTGTAAAAGGAACATCTACCACAAATAAGGCATCCCAAAATTTTGTCATTATAGTAAGTCTTGTGGTGTGAAAGTATATGTTTCAAAATTCTGCCTCCTCCTCCTATAGGCAAACTAACATTTTTCAGTCAAAACAAAGTCCAGGAAATTACTGAAAAACAATGTGTAGAGCAAAAGTATTACTCCCAGAAGTAGTGAAAAAACATGGGAATCTCTCATCTTTAAAACCCTCATCCCTGTACTGTAAAAAAATCATACTTAGGTCAACTAATTATTTTATGCTTGACTTCCAAAATGTTCTTCATCTAATACTCACTATGATAAAATCCAGAGTCTGTCAGTAGATTGATGACAGTTTTGGCAACTGCCATTTCAGCAAAAATGTGTTGCTGAAAGCACTTTCACCAACAATGGAGAATTCCCTTTTCTCCACTGTTGTGCAACCTTGGAGGAGGTATATTAAAGTTCAGGAGTGAGGATCCCCCACATGGGGGATGCAGGGATGGTGCCCTGAAAAAAAAAGATTTAATCCAAGTTTTACTGAAAGACCACCCCAACTGTGTTACACATAACAGTGCCACAAATGTCAAATATCTTGGCGGAGTTTCTTATAATAAAGGATGTGAAACATTTTCAGAGTTTTTGCTGTCATGCAGAGCAGCATTAATAGATTGAAATGATTCTAATAAAATCTATGTGCTAAATCCTCAGATGTAAAGCAAAAATTAGACTCCTTACTACATATTCTCCTGATGTGACTAAATTGAGCTATAGGTATACATTTTAAAATGTGACATAGGTGACAATGAAATGATGTAAAAGAGTGTTCTTACTAAATGGTATCCTATAAATAATGGTAACACATGAACAGTCCAAAGTTTCAGTGACATTCACATCCAAAAAGTCTGTTGAATAACTGAGAATTCCCTATAAACTGAATGCCAGATTCATTAGAGTTGTAATAACTTACAAACTCAGCAAAGACTATTAATCCCCATGCATATGACCCAGCACTCATTAAGGTATCTTCAGTATATGTACTCAGTATAGCTGTTCCCTGTAGAATTCTACAAGTATTCAGATCTTAAATAACCCGTGAAGAGGTTAGCATACAATAGGGCAAAGGCTACCCCCACAGCAGTGCTCCTGAGTTGCAGGTAACAATTATTTTTATATTATACAATTCCTCCCTATTAATATTCTAAAACGTGCATGCTGATTGGCCACCCCAACCAGCGTGCCTGTTGTAAATCCCACAATATACCAACGGAAAAAGGTCCAGTCGCTCGAACTTTTTTCCATTGGTATAAACTGCCCCAAAACGTTTTTTTTTTTTTTTTTACAATAAAAAAAAAAAGAGAGAGAGAGAGAGAGAAAACGGAGCAACGGAGACTTTCTTTTCTCCGTTGCTTCCGTTTCAAAGCCTTGATGTACTGGGTATGCGTGGAAATGCAAGTCCCATATGCATGCACAGTACATCAAAATGCAGACTCAATATACAACAACCGGCGGAAGAACAGCAATCCGCCATTATGCAAAGATATTATTTAAGAAAAGTAAGCATTTTTTTCTTAAATAATGTCATTGTATAATAGCAATAACCGACACCGTGGTTGTGGTATATGGAAGATTTACCCACGGTTGCCTTTGTATAATCACTCGGGCTTTGCCCTCGTGATTAAACCACACCAACCATGGGTAAATTGTCAATATACCACACCACATCATCGGTTTTTGCTTAAATAGAAAACATTGTGTGTTAAAAGTAATGCTGCAAGCTGAACAAAAAAAAAATCATTAAACTCAAAGAAGTACAGATCAGCTGGGACTAATCAAAATCTTAAAGCTCTCAGCCCTCCATTATAGAGCATGTTAGTATATAAAGAGCTCAGATCTAGAGTGCACAAATACCAGTTACACTCAACCTGCACCTCACCTACAAGTGATAAAAAATGCAGTGTGCTTTAATCTGTCTTATAACTGTAAAAATGGCCCCAGATACACTTCAAGAAAAGCAGAAAGAAGCTCCATCAAAGATGCACAACTTTCCACAATATGTCATCCTGGCAGGAAAGTTGTATTTATAACTATCTTTGGGAGAAGATAAAAATGTTAGGTAGCTGGAACATCCACAGTTAATTCCATTGCCAATTCATGAGAAATGGTCTTGGAAAGTACCCAATATGCAGAAAAGTGTGTACAGTTTGTTTAATTCTAAAGTAGGATCAAAAAAGAGATGGAAATAAAACCTATAATCTGAAAGTTCCATAACCAGCTCACCCTTATATAACCAACTCTCCCAAACAAACCCTCCACCGCCCTTATCGGCTGTAGTGATCACCACAGAATCATCAATCCTCAATTTATGTAAAGACATTTGTTCGTCCCCATTGATATTATTATAAAATGTCCTGTAGATACTTCTAGATGAGTCATATAAATCTTTTAGCACTACCTCCCTAAACAATCTAATAACAAGGATATATGAGTGCTGAAAACCAGACTCTCTTAATTTAAATGGAACAATTTCAGAAGTATTATGCTATCCCTTCCCCTAAAAAAATAAGAGTTTTAAGGAATGACAAAAATATTTTAATTCAGAAACAATCAGATATATAGATGTAAAACTGGCAGATATGGAATTCAAGCCTTTATTTACTATAGATAAATCTGAGTTAGATAGAGTTACATCAGAAACAATAATAACCACATTTTTGTCAAGAGTACAGCTGGATGTCTGTTGTCCAAATTCATGAAATCCATATCTATTTCCTGCTATTTAAACTGTCTTTTGTACTTCCTAGATTCTCACTACCTCCTTTATCTATGGAAATGTCCATTTTGTCAAAAAGAAGTTGAGATAGGGATGGAGAGGTAGAACCCTTTCATTTAAGACCTCTGCATCACCTGAGTCTACACAAGATTCACCATCTGTTATTTTTATTTATGTAGTTATCTTTTTTGACTGGGTTGCTAGTGGCCTATTTTTACAGGAGACCCTAAGTGGTGTTTATACTACTAGAGGAGATTTGACCAGGGCATTAGGGAACTTCTCTTACTCTTTGGAGCTTCTAGATGGCACCAGAGAGCTCCTACAGCAGCAAGGAAGAAGCCTAAGGGAAGCAGCAACATGTTGGAGGAGAGAAAAAGCAATGGAGAGTTTGGAGGTGGAGAAAGAGAATTTGGAGAAAATTTCATTCAGTATGGAGCATCAGAAATTAAACAAAGATTCTTGAGTAGTGGATGTTACAAATGAGCAGCATTTAGCTGTCTCAATGGAGAAGGAAGTAAGCAAGCCTGTTGGGGTGGGAAGGCTTGCAGATGATGTTCTGTTAAAAATAATTGATCAGGATGATCCAAGTGACTATTCTACTGTTTCATGGAGTGAGATGGCAGAAAACCTTTTCAGACATGCTGAGGGTGGTAATTACGAGAAAGAACCAGGTGTAGTTGCAGCAAAGAATGCAGCAATTAAAACGTATGCAGCGCTG
This sequence comes from Protopterus annectens, assembly GCF_019279795.1. NCBI lineage: Eukaryota > Metazoa > Chordata > Ceratodontiformes > Protopteridae > Protopterus > Protopterus annectens. The sequence continues at coordinate 1,494,076,880 of NC_056731.1, read as the reverse complement.
ACAGAAAGTAAAAGAGGAAAGCAGCAACAAACTGAAAATATATCTGGCCTTGCGGCAGCAGATATTGTAGTAACCAAAAATACACTGCAGTAACAGCAAGAAAAAAAGAAGAGCAACATCAAACTGTAAGTAAAACTCTTTTAAAAAAGAAGATAAGACCAACTATAAGGCAAAAACAAAAGTTGACACTGTAATAAACATATATTATGCATGGGGCAATTTGGTAACTGTTATGCATTTTAAAGTTCAAGAACTTCGGTCTTTTATACATATTTGGACAGAAACTTTTTATGACTTAATTTGAAACTGAGGGACTGATGATGAAATTTGTGGAACTATGTAACAAAAAGGGCATTTATCCATAGAACAATTAATTGTTTTCTGTTATTAACTGAAATGCTAAAAAAAATGTTACTTTGTAGTTTAGAACTGATTGACTGGAAGAAGAAGATGTTAAAAAATGCATGCAGGATTTATGTGAAACTTGTGGAATGAAAGCTGGAGGTTGAAAGCTATTTTAAAATGTGAAAACAAATATGGTGAAACACTTGCCAAGTTTTTATTTTTGACTTTTTGTGTCGGGTCAAAGAGAAAAATTAAGACATGCTGGCCAGCCCAAGTCATGTTTCTTTTGTGGGGACTTTTCTCATTTACTTAATGATTGTGACATGGTACAATGTAACCAGTTTGGGAAGTGTAGATCAATATGTGTATATATACCTTTAAGAAGCTATCCAAGGGCTTGCACTAGAGTATAAATACTGAGCACGTGCGAGCCTGACTGCCATTTTGTAGTTAGCTGTTGAGATGTAAGCATGTATGTATGTATGTAACCTCTGTTTAACTAGTTTGTTCATATTTAATGATGCTGCTCTCCATCCTGGTGTGTTTGTATGTATTAAAGCATCTGAACGAAACCCCCAAGCCTTCTTGTTTTATGATTTAGAGATGAACAAGCATCATGGTGTCAAAAGCAGCATGTCTAAAGGACATGGTACCAGAAGCATCATATCTAAAAGGGCCTGAAGTCAGAATCAGCATACCAAAGGGGCATGAAGTTTAAAACGGCTTGGCGAAAATGATTTAAGGCACTTATCCAGGTGCTGGTGGAATATACAGCAGTAGACCATCCCAAAAATGTGCAGACTTCATAAAACAGGTCAGAAACGAATTTCAGGTATTGAAACTTGCTCAGCACTATTTCTTTTTCACATAATATGCAACAAGATATACAGAATGCTCTAAATAACATTCGCTTAAACAGATATGTACGATGTTGGTAAAAATATTCACATTACTACAGAAAATAGTTGAAATAAAGTCCAAATTGCATAAAACTAATAAAATAAGGGGAAACGACCAGATTTCAAGGTATGTATTTTTTGTATTGAGCAAAGATATCCAAGTTATCAAAAGTGTATAAAGTGTTCGTGTGTTTGTGCAGTGTTACAGTAAATTTGTTTCGCAAACTACAGCCATTACAGAGCATATTTTGAAAAGTAAAGTATTTCAGAGTTTATTGTGGATTTGTATGATGCTACAAGCTAACAGCACAGTTTGTTCACTCATAATTACAAGGGCCATATTTTCAGTCTATTTGTGCATACATTTTGGGCATGGCAGACAGATTGCGAAAGCCCAGTACACTTGTGTTTGACAATAAAATTGCTGAGAACTGGACAGTGTTTGAGCAAGAGTACAACATTTTCATACAGGCTTCATTTTCTGATAAAAATGACCATACAAAGGTTTTCATTCTACTTAAATTAGCTGGGTCAGAAGCTATAGACAGTGAACATTTATTTGTGTATGCACCTACTATTTATAATGGAGGGGGGGGGACCGTCATATTGTTATACAGGCTGAGTCAAGGGAGGACCCAGGTGCTTAAAATGTAAATTTAGAGAAATGTGTAACCCCCAGACAAATGTTACAATAGAAAGGCTCTTATTTTATACAAAGGATCAAAAGCCTAGTGAAACCTTTGCAGCATATATAACTGACCTGAGAAATAGAGCAAAAACATGCAGATTTGGTGACTTAAGGGATGAGTTGATAAAGGACAGACTTGTGTGTGGTATAAAAGATGATGCTGTGAGAAAAATTTTGCTTTGTGACAGTGATTTAATTTTGAATAAGGCCATTGAGATTTGTCAGATATATGAGCTCACAGAAAAGCGCACAAATATGCTTACAGATGAGAGCAACTCTAGAAGGCACAATGATAAAGCTCATGTTGATAGCATGCAGCACATTATTAAAAGAAACAGGCCCAAGCACATGGCAGCTGTAACCCCTGCAGCACCTACTGGTAAACCCCAGAACTTTCTAGCAAATTCCAGACTTTGCACAGTGTCACTTGAAGCATAAGAGTGAGTCAGCAAAATCAAAAGGATTCATGGCTTTCCCCACTTCTAATGTACCAAGTTTCATGACGTAATTGTGGTGGTAATCATGAATCTAAAAAGGAGAAATGTTTAGGTTTTGGTCAACAATGCCACAAATGTAATAAATGGAATAATTTCAAAAGATTTTGTAAATCAAAAGGCCCACATTCTTTTATTAAAAGGGAACACTCTTTATGTTGATGGTGTGTCAGTCCTTCATGAAGCGGTTAGTGCAGTAGATTTAAGGGCAAAGAACAAAGTATTTTGTACTGTTCGGATAAATGGCAAACCCACAGAGCTCAAATTTGACACAGATTCCAAGTGCAATGTTATGTCAGCAGAAACATTTGCTAGAGTGTGTAAAGGTGAAAGACTTAATATGGCAAGGTGTGTGAAACATTTTGCTTATGGAGGTGAAGAAATTCAAACCGAAGGCTCAGTAGTGCTTTCATGTTACTTTCAGCAGAGTGGAAGAAGCTGTGATTTATTATTTTATGTGGTCAAAAGGCACAGTCAGTCATTATTAGGGCTTAGAGACTGAAAATGGGACCGCTTTCATTTACTTAAGGAAGTCCATCAAATTAGCTTAAAGGACTACTACTCTAATTTTGCCCGTCACATTTTTTCTACCTATGCTGATCTTTTCAAAGACCAACTAGGCAAACTAGGCAAACCTCCAGTTGTGTACTCCATGAAGTTAAACCCAGAGGTCAGTCCAGTTATCAGGTTAGCATGTAAAGTTCCAATAGCCATGCAGGACAGAGTCAAAGCCAAGTTAGCTACAATGGTGCGACAAGGTGTCATTTGTCCAGTGGAAACTCCAACTGAATGGGTATCTTCCATGGTAGTAGCTCATAACAAAAGCTCAGATGACAGACATCAGAATATGTATTGATCCACGACTGAACAAAGCACTAAAAAGACCTCATCATCCAATGCGCACACTCGAAGAAGTTAGAGCGTTGATGCCAAATGCCACTATTTTTTCTGTCTTAGATGTGAAGAGTTCATTTTGGCAAATTCAGCTTAACAAGAAATCCTTGTTGCTCACTACATTCAGTACATTCAGTACTCATTTGGCAGGTACAGATTTTTGAGAATGCCATTTGGGATAAATTCTGTAAGTGAAGTCTTTCAGCATGCAATGCAGCAATTTTTTTTCTGGGTATCCTTGTGCTGTTATAGTAGACGACATACTGGTAGGAGGTCGTGATAAAGCAAAACATGACAGAAACCTCAGAAAAGTTCTAAAAAGGGCATATCAAGTGAATCTTAAGCTCAATACACAGAAATGCAAATTCAGGCTACAAGAAGTTCCTTAAGTATGTCATTTATTTACTAGTACAGGCCAATGACCAGATCCTTCAAAGCAAATAGCCATTCTCAAGATGCCAGGTCCAGACAATGTTCAAGCCCTGCAACATTTTCTTGGCATGGTCAACTACCTAGGCAAGTTCATTCCAGACTTGAGCCAACTTTCAGCACCACTCAGAGAGCTGACAAGTAAAGATGTATCCTGGTCTTGGTTAGAGCAACACCAAAGAGCATTTGATGTCCTGAAACAGAGAATTGCTAGTCCACCAATGCTCAGATACTATGATGTTCACAAGCCAGTTACACTTTCCTGTGATGCTTTAAAATTTGGTTCAGTCAATCTACAAGAGGATCAACCTGTTGCCTACATATCAAGAACTCTTACCCAAACTGAACAGCAGTATGCCCAGACTGAGAAGGCGCTTTTGGCAATTGTACTTGCACGTTCAAAGTTCCATGATTATGCTTATGGTAGACTTATCCCGATTGAAACAGAACACCAACCATTAGTCACAATCCTGAGAAAGCCAATGCATTCAGCTCCAGCCAGACTGCAACGTATGATGCTAAGATTGCAAAAGTACAATTTCAATCTTGTCTACAAGAAAGGCAAACTTCTTTATCTTGCTGATACATTATCCAGATCACCCAGACATACCACTGAACAGAATGACAATCAAGGTTCTCAACTAATTGATGATTCTGAAGTTATGGAAATGAGAAATTTTTCTTCCACGCATCTTAATGAGCTGAGAGATCACACAGACACAGATCCAGTTTTACAGAGGCTCAACCAATTTATCAATCAAGGATGGCCATCAAAGCAATCTAGTTTACCTCAAAAAGTGCAACCTTATTTTTCATACAGAGATGAGATTTTGCCTGACAAAGGTATCATTATGAAAGGTCTCGAAGTAATTGTTCCAAAGTCCTTTCAACCTGAGTACATTACTATCTTGCATCATGGTCACTCAGGAATTGAATCTACCAAAAGAAGAGCGAGAGAACTAGTATTTTGGCCTTCTATGTCAGAAGGTATTGAGAGAGCACTTTCTTCTTGTTCAGTATGTAATAGTACTAAGCCTCATCAACAGAAAGAACCACTTCAGCTTAACCAGATTCTGAAACTACCTTGATCAACAGTAGCCACTGATATCTTCGAGTGGAGTGGTCAACATTATTTGATGTTAGTAGACTCTTACTCCAATTAGTTCGAGACTGACTTACTTCCTAACCTAGCATCTAGTACTGCCATTACTAAGATGAAGCATCATTTTGCTGTTCATGGAAGTCCGCACAAAGTTATTTCTGACAAGGGCATGCAGTTTACAAGCCAACTGTTCAAAAGATTTGCTGAAGAATGGGACTTTATTCATGTCACAAGTAGTCCAGAGTACCCAGAGTCAAATGGTTTGGCAGCATGTGAAGTGCAAAGTGCAAAACAGTTACTTGAGAAGTCTAAATGAGACAATAGTGATATATTCTTGAATCTCAGAAATGTTCCTCATGATAAACATCTTGGTTCACCTGCTCAGAGACTTCTGTCCAGACAAACCAGAACCACATTACCAATCAGTAGTCAATTATTGGTTCCATGTGTCAAGAACAACAGATCAGTGAAAGTCAATCTGTTGAAGAAACACCTATCCCAGAAGTCCTACTACAATAAGACCAGTAAACTGCTCAATCCATTACGAGAGGGAGAGGTGGTAAGGATGCAGATGTCCAGAGGTTATGATCAGATTGGTGTCATGAAGACTATTGGTCCAGAGCTGAGATTGTACATTACAGAATCAGAAGGACCAGCTTTTAGGCAGAATCAGAAACATCTGAGACCAGTATCTGAGCCTATACCACAGCAGATGGCCTGTGAGACTGCCCCTGTTGCAAAATCTAATCCCAACTGTTATGTCATGAGATATGGTCAAATCTCTAAACCCTGTATTAAATGTGAAGCAACATGGACATGAACATTGTGTTTTGTTTCTAATGTATATAGTAATGCATGCTTGACCCTGATATTGTTTTTTTCTCTAAGAGCAATCTTTTTAAAAGGGAGGATGTAGATCAATATGTGTGCATATACCTTTAAGAAGCTATCCAAGGGCTTCCACTAGAGTATAAATATTGACTGCCATTTTGTAGTTAGCTGTTGATATGTAAGCATGTATGTATGTAAGCTCTGTTTGTTAACTAGTTCATGTCTATTTAATGATGCTGCTATCCATCCTGATATGTTGGTATGCATTAAAGCATCTGAATGAACCCCAAGCCTTCTTGATATAAGGACATACAGCAAGAAGGTGTGTACCAAAATGCAGGTTGTATAAAAAAGGGACACTTTTGGATGGAATATTAAGAGCAAACAGTAAATAATGAAAAAGAAGGGGAAAGGGAAGAAAAGCTACATGAGGACGGACAAAAAGAGGCTGGGAGAAAGGGTAAGCTAGGTGAAGGTGAGACAGTGGAAGAAGAAGAAAAAATAGGAAAGAAAAACAGGAGAGAGAGTGTATGCAGGAAGAAAGGTCAGGTGAAAGAAGATCTAGCCAGTGAAAAATCTGATTTTGATAATCAAGGATTATTTGTACATAACACATAGAAACCCACTCGGGGCGCAAGACTAAAAAATAACAAAACAACGATAAAACCACAGAGGACACTCCACGAAGAACGGTGAAGTTAACCACTTTTAATACTCAATGAAATGAATGACTTAGCGCTTTCACCAGTACAATTGGCTTCTTCAGAGTCGTTTAATACATCACAATACCATGAATTTATTGCACTTAACCCACAGCCATAGGTTAAAATCAAAATGCCTCACCCAATAAAAACATCAAACTACTTAATATATAATCACACCAAGAACACATAAAAATATATGTATATATAATATATATAAAATATATATATATATAATAACGGTAATAATTGATGGTGCATAAACATAAAAAATATATAAAAAACATAGTTAAATTGTCGTTATGTGGTATTTGCAACCAGTTTTAACAATTAAAATTGCATTAAATTTGTTGAGATTTCAACTTCAAAAGGGGTTTTAAAGACACACTATCACTGAGCCCAGGAGATTTCAGTGCATTAAGTCTTAACTGCCATTCTGTTTCTAAGGCACCCACTTTATTCACCGTATCCCCACAACCATCAAACTCAGCAATCCGTCCTACCAAAAAAAACAAGAATTTGTTGAAACTGGAACATGTAGTACTGTGTAAATATAACACATTATGCATATCATTCTTTCTAATGGATCTAACATGTTCTGATATCCTGTCTTTCAACCTCCTAATGGTCTTGCCTACGTAGAATGCCTCACATGACATGCAAGAGGCCACATATACTACATTCTTAGTGTTACAGTTGCATTGACCAGGACATGGTATAGTGTACTTATAACCAAACACACACAGATAGGATCCTTCACTGATCAATCTACACCACCTACATGCCCCACATTTTCTCATACTTGATTTAAATTGTGGTTTGGCTTTCCTTTCCAACATTCCCTTCAAGTTGTCACCTCTACTATAAACAATCAGGGGGTCAGGACCCACTATCCCTTTGATTTCATCACTTAAAACGCTTCTCCAAAGATTTTTCACCATTTTAACTAAATCAGGTGCTCTGTTGTTATAGTTTAACACAAGACAATCTCCTGAATACTTGCCATCAGTTCTATCACTTGTTGAAACCCTTGAATATAGAATAGGGGAAAACCTAGTAGCCCTTCTTCTGACCACATCCTTTTTGATTTTGAGAAGCAGTTTTAACGGATATCCACGTTCCAAAAACATTCCAATTAATTTAAACATCTCCACCCTAAAAGTTTTCTCATCACTCACTAATCTTGATGCCCTGACCATTTGCCCCTTGATAACACCTTCTACGTAGGCAAGACCATTAGGAGGTTGAAAGACAGGATATCAGAACATGTTAGATCCATTAGAAAGAATGATATGCATAATGCGTTATATTTACACAGTACTACATGTTCCAATTTCAACAAATTCTTGTTTTTTGTGGTAGGACGGATTGCTGAGTTTGATGGTTGTGGGGATACGGTGAATAAAGTGGGTGCCTTAGAAACAGAATGGCAGTTAAGACTTAATGCACTGAAATCTCCTGGGCTCAATGATAGTGTGTCTTTAAAACCCCTTTTGAAGTTGAAGTCTCAACAAATTTAATGCAATTTTAATTGTTAAAACTGGTTGCAAATACCACATAATGACAATTTAACTATGTTTTTTATATATTTTTTATGTTTATGCACCATCAATTATTACCGTTATTATATATATATATTTTATATATATTATATATACATATATTTTTATGTGTTCTTGGTGTGATTATATATTAAGTAGTTTGATGTTTTTATTGGGTGAGGCATTTTGATTTTAACCTATGGCTGTGGGTTAAGTGCAATGAATTCATGGTATTGTGATGTATTAAATGACTCCGAAGAAGCCAGTTGTACTGGTGAAAGCGCTAAGTTGTTCATTTCATTGAGTATTAAAAGTGGTTAACTTCACCGTTCTTTGTGGAGCGTCCTCTGTGGTTTTATCATTGTTTTATTATTTGTACATAAACCCAGGAAAATATTCAACTAGGGAAAGAGTAACCATGAGGTGGAGAAACCATGTTTACAGAATTATAGCATTATATGCATATATAATCAGCAAGGAAAGAGAGAATCTGTTTCATCAAATATTAGACTATGTGGTGGTTAGCATAAATATTATAATTGCAGGGGGCTTCAATTGCACGTTAAGGGGGAAATGTAAAAATAAAGGGAAATATAAAAAATACAGGAAGTGATAAAATTTGGTAAATTAGCTGTGTAGAACAAAAGTCAATGGACTTATGGTGGGGTACTTGGATCTGAAAATAATTATTTTCTATTATCTGAAGGCTTGAGGGTAGCAGATGGTAATATGGTTGCTATGTTTTTTTTAGACAATTTAGCAATATGGATGGAGGTGTTGAAAGTAAGGAAGTATATTAAAATAGGAAATGGAATAAAAAGAATAAATGAGAAATTATAGGATGGAGGCAGCCACAGTGGTGCAGCAGTTAGCATTGCGGCCTCACAGCAAGAGGTTCTCCGGTTCAATCCTTGGCTGGGGTGCCTTCTGTGTGGAGTCTGCATGTCCTCCCTATGGTTGCATGGGTTTCCTCTGGGTGCTACGGTTTCCTCCCACATCCCAAAGACATGCTGTAAGTGGATTGAACACTCTAAATTGGCCCTAGGTGTGAGTGCATGCATGGGTATGCCTTCTGTGGAAGGTTGGGCACCGGGCTGGCAACGCAGTACTGTAAAACTTCACTGTCAGTCATGAGCAGACAGGTGATCCACTGCCAATCATGAGCAGACAGGTGATCTGCTGTGGTGACTCCTAACCGGGAAAAGCCAGAAGAAGAAATTATAAATTGGCCCTAGGTGTGAGTGTGTGCATGGGTATGCCTTCTGTGGAAGGTTGGGCACCGGGCTGGCAACTCGGTACTGTAAAACTTCACTGCCAGTCATGAGCAGACAGGTGATCCACTGCCAATCATGAGCAGACAGGTGATCCGCTGTGGTGACCCCTAACCTGGAAAAGCCAGAAGAAGAAATTATAGGATGAAAATGGAGAGTGGGAAGTATTGCAGTTATGGAAGAATCATATAAACACGAAGGACTTCTATAAAGAAGTATAAAAAGTGTTTTTCGCAATGGCAGGATGATGTTAGAAAAAAGCAAAAGTGAAGCACAGGAAAATTTATAGAAATGTATCAGAGAACTTAGAGAATAATACAAGAGATTAATATGATATGGAAAATATATAGAATAAACTGAGAAAAAATGAAGTCATTAGTGTTTAGGCAGATATATTATTTATAGGAGAGCACAGTGGTGATATTTGCATATTTTTGTAAAATAGTAAAGGAGGATATTATAAAGAGGCAAATGAAAATGTAAAAGATGAGGTTAAAAGAACACAAGATGAAATTATGAGTATTGTAGTACAGGCTCATCATGTCTTTGCAGTTTGTCGTAACAGTAAAAAGATGGAAAATAAGAGAGAATGGAAAGTAAAGACAAGTTTCCAGAATGAGTTAAGGAAAATTTTGAAAAATAAATTATTATTGCTGAAGTGGATGAAGTACTTAAGAAAGTAAATGTTGATCCAGTATCAGACCCAGATGGTACAGGGTATAGAATGTAACATAAATATATATATTGGCAGAGACTAGTTTGTAAATGTACTTAGTGAATGGTTGAAGGAGGGGGTTTGTTTACGCAGAGTTATGTAGCAGGATACTAAAATATATATGGAAGAAAGCTGAGAAGAATGAAATATAAATCAGAGACCCATCACACTGAATGACACAGATATATATATTTTATGAGAATAATAGAGAGAAGCATGGAAGGAAGGAAGAATGAGGGATATTGTGGAAGAAAGTGTAAGTGGTATAAAAGGGAAGGGATATCAAGAATTGTTATTAGTGTGAGAAATCGTGGATTATGTTATAAGTAAAAGGGAGGATGTGAAACTTATGGTAGGTGATACTAGTGAGGCTTTCATTACAGTAGCACATGATATTTTGTGGGATGTTATGCAGGAGTATGGGATAGGTACAAGAATTAGGAGAGTGCGTGGGTCAACACATCAAAATAATAGAGCAAGAGTGTTAGTGAATGGGTGGATGAATAAAGACATAAGCATGAAGTGTGGTATAAGACAAGGATGCCCCATGAGTGGAATATTATTTGCACTGGTGTTGAATGCGATAGTGACTGAAGTAGCTTATGAAATTAAAGATGCTAGATATGTGATGCAAAAGGAGGTGTGATTCCAGTAGTTTTGCCATATGCAGATGATATAGATATAGTTGCTAAGAACAGCATATGGATGAGGAAAGCGTTGGTTTGTCTGAATGGATGTTTAAAGGAAATGAGGATCTTCTTCTTCTTTCGGCTTTATCCCGGTTAGGGGTCGCCACAGCGGATCACCTGTCCGCACATTGAATGGCAGTGGAGTTTTACGGTGTCGAGTTGCCAGCCCGGCGCCCAACCTTCCACAGAAGGCACACTCACACGCACACCTAAGGCCAATTTAGAGTGTCCAATCCACCTGCAGCATGTCTTTGGGATGTGGGAGGAAACCGGAGCACCCGGAGGAAACCCACGCGACCACAGGGAGGACATGCAGACTCCGCACAGAAGGAACCCCAGCCGAGGATCGAACCAGAGAACCTCTTGTTGTGAGGCGGCAATGCTAACCACTGCACCACCGTGGCCGCCCGTTTAAAGGAAATGAGGATAATCTTCAATAAAGATTAAAGTAAATGTTTTATTGATGTGGTGAAAACTGGGGGAGTGTACGTTTCAGTGAATGGGATAAAATTAGGGAAAATTATGTAGTTGTGATGCTGTGGAAGGATCTGATAAAAGAAATTAAAAAAAAAAACATCTTCTGTGGGAGATGTACAGATTAGCATTCAGGAAAAAAGGTTTATCTACTGAATTTGGTGTTAATGGGAAAATAACATAAATGTCAAATGTTGATATGTTCCCAGAAAAAAAATATGAAAAGAAAATTGTGCAACTGGTGTTTTATTTTCATATGCAGTTCAAGATTAAACTAGGTAAAAGTAGAAGTGTTGTACATAAATATGAACGGGGATTGGAGTTACCAAATCACGTTGTTTATTCTCATTCTTCTTCTTTAAACATGTATAGGGTATTAAAGTGGGTAAAGGAAGAGACTGAAAATTTAATAGTGAGAATGTTCAAACATAAGTACGACAAATTGTGGGAGATGATGAGAATAAGAAAAAGAGAAAAATATGTAAATGAAGAAATTAAAAATTATCAAGAAAAAATACTGACATGGAAAATACAAATTGATGTTATAGAGAAAGATAGAAGGCAGTGGTATAATAATGCAATGAGGCAATATTATTATGTAAATGCATGGGAAAATGTACCAGAAGAAGGGATTAAACCATTAAAGTAAGAAAAAGTGGTGTACTAAGATAGTAGAGAATCAGCATTTCCTACGGAGACTGGTAATAAATAAGTTACTAGTATAGATGAATATGCCATGTAAAAAGAAAGCTGAAAGAGTGTGTTTATTATGGTTTATTATGTGAGGAAGAAGAGACAACAAAGCATCACAAAATCAAAATCACAAAGCAGAGGGATGAAACTGTAGAAAAAGATGTGCAAATAAATTTTTTTGAAAATATTCTTCTTCTTCTTTCGGCTTTTCCCGGTTAGGGGTCACCACAGTGGAAATCCGGTCTGCTAATGATTGGCAGTAGATTTTTACGGTGCTGAGGTGCCAGCATGACGCCCAACCTTCAACAAAGGCACACAGATTCACGCATGTCTTTCAAATGCCACTCGACCACAGGGAGGACATGCAGACTCCACACAGAAGGTGCTCCAGCCGAGAATAGAATGAGAGAACCTCTTGCTGTGAGGTGACAATTAATGATACAAATATATATATATAAATATGATTATATATGGATTTTACAAGACTAAGAAGAAAAAATGTAAGAAGGGCAGATCATTTATTTTATGTAATATGGGTTATTTGAATGAAAGACTGAATGAAATTCTGTTTAATGGGAAATGGATTTTGGAAGATATATTGCAAAAAAATCAGATTATGATTGTGGAAGGAGTTGAGGTCGGTTATGAAAGATTAACAATGAGGATATTATAAGAATAGACACAGGTTCATATGTACCTATAAATATATACATTTTGTAATTACATAAATATGTAACTTTTTTATATTGTATTAAATAAAGGACTCCTACTCTTTTCAATTGGTGCCATGGGATCTTTTGTATCCACCTGAGCTACCACCAACTGATGTAGATGGAATCCCAGTTTAACATCTCATCTGAAAGATAATAGTCATGTCATTGTTTGAGGAGATAGACTAAGGGACCGTGCCCCAGCATTTGTGTTTAGATTGCGTGTATTTTTGTCAAAGCCAGAACTCTGGCCCTTTTAACTAAAATCATACCTAGCAGCCTTACTGGAATGTTGAACCTTTCGCCAAGAATAAACCCTATCAGTTTTATACTCATTAGTGTCCCTAGTACATTTTTAACCTTACACTCTTTAAGTTCATTGTGCAGCAGTGACTTAATTAGTAAGCACATCCTGAAACAGTTAATCTGAAGCATAATCATCCAAAATTAAGCACTGCTCTTTATCTGTCTTTTCAAGTAAAACAATTTATATCACATAAAAATCAACAAGCACTTTAATAAAGTTTCTCAAGATAGTGTGTCTATTACTTTTCACCAGCTGGTTGAGAGAGCTGAATCAGTAAAACTTGCCGCTGATTCAATTAAAATCCAAAGAACCTTTAAAACCAGCATATTTCAAAATGCGGAGAGTGTAACATTTTAGTGAAGAATCTCAGCGATACGAATTCCAAATCAGTGACAATATCAGGGGTATCCATAATTCTGTAAGTTCCTCCAGAAACTGAACTTCTGGCAATGGGCTTCCTGGGTCTTGTAAAGCAGACAATATCATATGCAAACTGATATTAAAAATACCAGGAAGTGTTTTAGTTCCATTGAAGCAAAAACAATGAAATAACCTCCACATTAGAATGAATAAATATCCCAGTGATTTAAACAATACAAACACACAAACAAAAATATCATTCAGGATAGGCCATCTCCAATGCATGACAAGACTACATAAAATTATGGGAAGCTAAATTAAATACTGAATCATAACTGAAGTAAAATAGGAGTCTGTTGCATTGCACAGACATAAAATGGCCATGATGGAATAGTCTGAAAATATTTGAAATGAATGTGAAAACTGCAGGAGGTAACACAGTACATTTCCTTCCAGGATGACTAGGAAATATCTTAGGAAGAAGTGACTTCATGAGTATGTCCATTGAAAAGGGCCACAGTACTGAAACTGAAGAGGACATAACACTGAGAACTGACCCAGAGCATTTGATCACATTGTCTTAATTTTTTAAAGGAATTGTTTAATGCTACGTGACACAAGGTTGGTTCCTATAGTTATTTTGCAGTTGATTCAGAATTGACAAAAACTCTACTAGAATTGGCATACCACTGTTGTACTTTCTTCCCAATGATAAAAGAAATGATGCTGCAAAACATGAAATGCAGTCTGTGATACCTGGCTAAACTCTTCATAGGGTCAATGGGTCATAGGAGGTTACTAGGCTAACAGCCCCAGGGCCCTTACAAGCCTAGCCAAGTTCAACCCATGTCCCTAAGGGTGTCTGGTTCAAGCAGACACTAAAATAAGCACCTATTGCCTCTGTCCAAGTGGGATGCAGGTGGAACCCCAGGGATGACTTTCCAAGTTGCCCATCCAGTCGTCCAAATTACAATTAAATAGGGCCAACAACGGGCTTTATTTAACATGAAAAGGAAGCTTGTTCCAAAGGTGGCGCAACCTCTGTGAGACAAATCTGTCTCTTCAGCAAGTTCTGTTGATGTCACATACCAGGTTAAGGTCCTTTGACCAAGTGACCGATGTGCCATTTGACTTGCGAATGTGCAGCATTTCCATTAAAGCTGGATCAGAGATTGCTCTAAATGCAAGGCACAGGTCACCTCTGAGCAGTGTGTATGACACAAATTAAAGTGACAATGATTTCAGTTTGTCTGCATAAGACAGATCTTGAATACCCTTAATTTTCTTTGTAAGGATCCTTTGTGGTCTCTCCAAGTGCTGCAGGTGTTTGGAAAGGAACATACCAAAGGGAGCATTGTACTACTGTATTTCCCTAAAAATAAGACTGGGTCTTATACTTTTTCCCCCACCAAAATACACAACAGGGCTTATTAACAGGGGAGGCCTTATTTACCCCCCCTTACAACAATCTATATTTATTCATTTATTCATGTACACAAATTGACATTTATTCATGTACACAAATCGACATTTATTCATGTACACAAATTGACATTTATTTGGTACTTTTCCATTATTAGGCAACAGTTCTAGGTAACGCGTTAACAGTTGTGCGAGAATTCTACATAAACAGTGCAACAAACATTTCAACTTCAGAATATCTACACCTTGGCTTTCACAGTGCAATATTTCATGCTTAACAGAAAGTGCACAAAAATCTCAATACATGTGTATTGAAGGAGGGGAATAAAAAAGGTGAATAACTGCCACTTTTTGAGTGGTGATGCTTTCTTTATTCCTTACCTAAACCGAAAGAGAAGAATGATGGAAAGTCATAAAAATGAAGTCTGGGAACTAGTGGCCTTACTTTATAATTACCCCTTGATAATGAAACGTTACCTTAATACAATAAAGTCAGAAAACTGACAAGAGCTTGCTGGCAGCTGAAAGCAGAAGCAATCTATTCTGTTGCCCCAATAACGGAAAAGTTATTCAAATACAGTCATGTCATCTTCTTCTGGAACATTGTCATAAGTCTCCAACCCCCAAATTCAGGCCTGAGTTTCTTGCAACTCCATTTCCTGTAGAACCATTGGCCCCAATCTATCATACCTAGTAACAGAGCTCTCCTTAAATGAGTACTGCTTGTCCATGTAGCCTGCTCATAATGCATTGGCAACACAGCTGTGATTTTATCCCATGAATTCTTCACCCAAGTCATGACCTCTTGCAGGCTAGGCTTCACAAAGTTTCCACACTGATTTCTCTCCATTCTATTTTCAATGTAGTCATTGAGTTCCATACGCAAATGGTCCTTGAATGGCTTGTTTATTGCAATATCAAGAGTCTGGAGATAGACAGTCATTCCTGCGGGAATCATTATCTGATCTATTCTTCTCTGTGCAAGGAAGTTCTTTGTGTCTTTAGTGCCATGAGTGCTGGCTGAATCCCAGACTAGCAGACATCTTTCACTACCTCGCAAAACAAGTGGCAGCATTACATTGACCCACTTCCTTATAACTGCTTGTGTGCACCAGACTTTTTCAGTTTCAAGAATGTAAATGCCTGAAACATGTTCAATCTTATCTTTCTTGCCCTTACTAATGATTAGAGGTGGGGTTTTCTTTCCATCTAGACGAATTGACAAAATACAGGTAATATGTGCACTTTCATAACCAGTGGAGGGAATGTAGATTGACAAGGTACCCCTCTGATCAATTGTTGTTTGAGATCCTTGGCCCATAAACACTGCAGTTTTATCCATAGCAATCATGTTGGAGAGTTGGTATTTAGAAAAGTCGATGCCATCAACAAAGGACTTGAATGCAAGTGCACATTTAATAACTTCAGTATCTTCCATCTTGAACAGTGTTGTCAGTCTTCTGAGAGACAGTTCATATCGGTGAAGGAAGCCATCCAGCCAATGTTGTGATGCTTTGAATTCTTCTGGGGATATTTCTAGCTGTGGTGCCATTGCAAGGGCAAATGCTTGAATATCAGCCCTGTGCACAACCAAAGCCTTTGTTCTCCTGTTAGCAATCCATTCACAGATGATGTCTTCCAGCTCAGGAAATAATGGTTGCTGACCTGATCCACACTTGCACTTCTTAGCTTTCCCTTGTTGGCCTGTTGACTGATGTTATCATATGCTGCTCGCCATTTTTGGACCATTTGGAGATCCAACTTCTTCTCTTTGCAGAAAGCCATCAGATTCTTTCCCCGGGAGTCCTCCACGATTCCTTTCTTGTAATTGACAGAATAGCTCTTTCTTTTTGCACTCATCTTGTCTGGGAGGGTTAATTGAAGACTTACGAGACAGGAGTGGCAACACAAAATAGCGACAGTTAAGAAGACACAACCACACCCGTTCGTTATCAAGTGCACACGTTTTACTTGCGTTGTCTGTACTTTGACCTATCAAAGTACACTTGCCAGTGTTTATGGGCCAAGGATCTCAACTGTGAAGTGTGAGTGAGGATTAGGGTTACAGTAAGAATTTTGGAGGACTCCCGGGGAAAGAATCTTATGACTTTATGCAAAGAGAAGAAGTTGGGTGTCCAAATGGTCTGAAAATGGTGAGCAGAGTATGATAACCTCAGTCAATGGGTGTCAATAATATTATTATTTTGTAATTCAACACGCCCATCGTGTGTTGTTGAAGATCTTAACTAGGGCTTATTTTTGGGGTAGGACTTATATCCTGACCACCCTGGAAAACCATGCTAGGCCTTATTCTCTGGTTAGATCTTATTTATGAAGAAATACAGCATATTATTGGTCTGATAAGAGAGGAGTACAGGGGGGTTATAAGCTCTTTTTTTCTGGAGGCAATGATCTTACTTATGAGATGAGCAATACGAATGAACTTCCTACCACTGTTGAGACATGATGGTTGAAGTTAAGGTTGCTGTTGACCTGTGTGCCCAGATCTCTCATCGCTGACTGTGTGCTTAGGGTATTGCTATTGACATGGTAGTTTCCAGGAACATCACCCTTGCCAAGGGGGATGATAATGCATTTTTTTGCATTAAGTTTAAAACCATGACTTTCTCACCAGTCATTAGTCTGAGTAAGACCTTCTTGCAGGATGTTGACATCACTAGGGGTATCAATGATTGCTCCCAGTTTGCAGTCATCAACAACTTTGTCAGCCACAGTCCTTTAGTTTTAGCCTGTACTTCGGAGAAGTAGATTCTGAAGAGTAGGTATCCCAGCACTGATCCCTGTGGAACATCACTGATTACAGGTCTGCTGGAGGATGTGGAGTCCCCTATTTTGACCATATAAGTTCTATCAGTGACCTAGTTTGCAACCCATCTGACAATATACGGCTTGATACCCAGCTGGGTGAGTTTATCAATGATGCCTGAGAGAGAGATTGTGTCAAAGGCCTTGGCTAAGTCTAGGTAGGCCATATGCACAGATTTGCCCTCGTCTAGGGCTTTGGTGACTGTCTTGAAGAAGTCCATCAAGTTTAACAGGTATGATCTCCCCTTGACAAGGACAAACTTGATGGAGTTGAGCATTTGGATATTTCCTATATCTTTTTAATAAGGTCCATGATGATTTGTTCCATGGCCTTGCAGATAAGGCTGATCAGGCTAATGGGTCTATAGTTCTGGTGGTCCATGGATGCATCCCTTTTGTGCAAAGGGATGACAGTAGCTCTTTTCCATTCTACTGGGACAAAGCTAATGCTTAGGCTGTGATTGAAAAGCATGCCCAGTTGTGATGCTAATTCCTGTAGAACACAGCCTGGGATGTTGTCTGGTATGGTATATAAAGGAGAAGTTGGCTTCTCAGATCTAACAATTATAAACAAGTACCTTCTTCATCTCAGGATTGTTGATCAGTCATGAAGGCTTTCCACTATAATTCTTCTCTTCCACTGGACACCCTACAAAGCCTGAGATCATTCCTTCTTCTTGATTTATCTTCTACTATTACCAACTTCTGACCAATATAAATTAATTAGCTATAGGCTTTGTTTTATCAGCAATACGGAATCATTTTGTTCACTTAACAAATAAGAATAACGTCACAGACCTCAACATTTTAACACTACCAATTAGCAATAAGTAAATACTTTCAATCATATCAGATCCTTTCAAATATAATTATAACATCTTTCCTCTCAAGATTAATTTCTGCTTTCTCATCCCCATCGCCATGTTCAGATTAGACCACAATCTCTCAATCACTCTCACTCACTATTTCTTCTTCCAAACAAAAAGGCAGCTCATGCTACTGGCTGCTGAACTGCAGCCCTTCCATTTAAAAAAAGTGAACGATTAATTATTTTTGGTAATTTATATGCATTTAATGTTTCTCCTTCTTAATAGCTGTGATGACCATGCCCTGACCCAGCAATCAAGGAGCCTCAATCCTCACCACTAACACCAGGGAGGTGGTCTCCTACAAGAGAAAAGGATAACTAATGCACATAGTAAAGTACAATTTCCCTTAAGTGCACACAGAAATCACAGTCAGACTGGCGCTGGTTGCTCCCTTGCTCTCCAGGTCCCCAATGAGACTCCCCACTGGCACAGCTATAGGGTCCAGATCTCAGCCTAGCTGGCAATCTAACCTCCAGTACCCTCTCTGTCCAACCAGTGCTTTGTGTCCCTGCCCAGGTAGCTGACACACCACACACACAAACACACACTTTGAGAAGAGGTTATACAATCACACAGACCCTCCTGGGACAAAGGCTAGCACAGGTTCTCCAGCTGTGCCCCTTTACCCAGGCTATACGGTAGTAATTACTGCCACCACCAGCTAATAAATATCAGCTACTCAAAGGCCCTTAAAAGGGTGTCCAATTATTACTGTGCAATATTATTATCCAATAGTATCATGACTGACAGTCAAGGCTTACTTTAGAGTGGTCTATTACAATAACTGCTATAAATATGCAATGTACTCTAGAGCTTATCTCTACACAAATCAGCCACAAGTAGAAGGTTTTAAAAATATTTAATAATAATTAAAACACAAAACAAAACTACTGCACCACAGAGATATCTAAGAGTTCAGAAATCACACAGAAAATTAAAATAATACAGTAGGACAGGTCTGTTTCAAAGAAAAATACCTAATTAATCTTTACTAGCTTTAACTATTTCTACAAGAAATCACAGGGCTAAAACTTACATGTGAGCATAAGGCAGAGTGCTGATAAGTGGATATCCAAGATCAAAATTCTCTGAGGTCTCTTGTGAGAAATAATATTTAAACATTACTAACAAATATGTCTCTAAGGCCCTCCCAAAATTACATCATTTTTGACACTTAGGTTTTCCCAGTATTCATTTTGCATCATCTTAACACCTGGTCTGAGTTCTCAGGCCACAAACTGCATTATTTAGCAATCTAACACCTCCTCAGATACTTACAACAATACAAGGCATTTTACATGTATATTCTAAGAGAAACTAGAACAATAAAGCACCTTCCAGATCTAAATTCTGGTCATAAACTTCAGCCTTAAAACAATGGGCCTCTTCCCATTCTGTTTCCTTTTCCCCTCTAATTATTTGCTCACAGTACCTTGGTTCCTTTGACAGTTTTTTCCAGCAAATTTCAGCCCTCTAGTGCCTAGTCTCTGTAACCCTAATTGTAGTCATCCCTATCGGCAGAATCTCCTTTCTCCATCCCCACGTTGGCTTTATTTTTAGAATACTTTCTGCTATTTTATGAATATAATATTTTGTATGGTTATTGGTACTGTTATTGTCCTTAAGGATCTGCATCAAAAATCCCAGTCTCTCCTTGTTCTTGAGCTTCCCCCATTTCATCATTATCCCTTTCTACTTTGAATTACAGATTTCTGCTTGTGCTATGTATTGGAGCCTTAACTGTGCAGCTCTGAAATACCCTTTCAAATCAGACAATCCCAAACCACATTGTTCTATTGGAAGGATCACCTTATCTCACTTGACGTGTGCTCTCTTCCCCTTCCACATAAAATCAATTCAACTCTTTATTGATTGCTATCCACAACTTCTCTGGATAATAAAAATCTGCCTGACCTTCAACATTTTCACTGCTTGTATCTTGCTATCCATATCATAAAACAGAGCTTTCAATTTCACAGTTTTTGTACTATCTTTTGTTTATTCTCTTCCCACATATCCTTAGCTGCCATAACAAAATCCTTTATAATCCTTTCATTTATCATGTCCCAATAAATATGGATATTGCTGAGTCAATTTTGGTGTGCGTACTTCGTTTACAGCCATTGTCTTATTTTTTCTTCATTACTTTTGTATTCCGAAAAGACTTAAAACAGTTTCAGAATGTTCCACAACACTGACATGTCCTTGGTTTTAACAGATATAAAATAATATCATCTGCAAATAAAGACAACTTTCATTGACTACCATAATAATTATATCCTTAAATTCCTGAGTCCCTTATTTTCATTATTGATGGTTCTAAATATAATGCGAACAACAAAGGGGAAAAAGGACACCCCTGCCTGATTCTTTTGCTCAAACAGAATGTATTAGTGAGGAACCCCCACTTTATTTTTTGCTTTTGTTCCCTCATATATTCTCCAAATCAACCTTATAATTTATCAGAGAATACAAATACTTTCATTGCCCTGCTCATAAACTCCCAACTTACTCTGTCAAATGCTTTCCTGAAGTAAGACCTACCAACAACAGTGGTATTTTCTTACATTCTCCTTCCCCCTGGATCATCAATGTCTGTTAATGTTGCCAAATTTTTGCCTTCCCTCTACAAAACCACAATGATCCATATTTATCAGTTGTGGCATCACCTTTGTCATACTCTTAGCCATTATAGATATAAACACTTTATAATCATAGTTTAGGATTGAACTGGGCCTGTATGAAGCTTGATATGATGGATCTTTACCCCCTTTAGGTATTAAAGCTACCACTTCTTTCTTCCAGGATATTGGTACTTCTCCTCCTCTTAAAAATGCTGCTAAATAAAACCTTCCAGGTATTTCTCAGTTTTACCTCCTTGCTTCCAAACTTCCATAGGAATACCATCTCCTCCTGGGGCCTTTCCTGTGGATTGGTTATACATCACCATTTTAATTTCATCTCCTCCTATCCTTTTAGTAATTGAGCCTCATCTGCCTCTAAGCTTGGCATATGTAATTCTTCAATAAACATTTCCATGTGTACCTTTTCTTGATTTCCATATTTCTCTGCTTTATGCAGGCTTTCATAAGATTTTCAAAATATTTCTATAGCTCTACAGGATCTCTTGTTATCTACTGCTGCAGTAGCCTTAGCTCTATCTTACTAAGTATATAACAGCTGGCCATCTTCCACAAAGCTTTCAAAGGGACCTTCCACATACCCAAACCATTAGTCAGCTCAAGCTGAGCTGAAGAAAAAGAGTAGTTTGAGCACCCAGCCCTACAGAGATTTCTTGCCAACTGAGGCAGTGAGACTAAAGCCCTGACATGCCAATGCTATGAAAATAGACACAAAAGCCCTAATCCTCGCAACAAAAATACATCAAATTAGGGAGAGAGGTGTTACTAAAAATAACCTCATATAAAAAGCATACAGGAACATTCCTGTCCAAGGAAAAGAAAAAATATATGTTTTCCAAGCCTTGTTTCATTGTCTGCCAAAGCAGAATGTTTCAAATTGATTGTTGTAACTAGAAGTAAAAAGATCTATCTGAGGTGTTCTCCACAGCTGGATCAATTCCTGGAAGACCCTCTGATTCAATTTTCCATCTGTGAGGGTTGGTCCTGGTACTGCGCAGATTGTCTGCCACCGCATTTTGATCTGATGGTCTGTAAGATGCCTGTACAGTGAGACCATGCTGAAAAGCTATATTCCAGGCTACCATGGCTAGTCTGCACAGAGGGTAGGATCTAGTTCCCCATGTTTGTTTATGTGCCACATCACTGTGGAGTTGTCTTCAAACACTTGTAAAGTTTTTGAGGATCATAGATGACTGAGAGAGTAGAGAACATTTATAAGTGCCAGCAACCCATTTATATTTATGTGTTTTAGTTGTCTTTACTGTTCCAAAGATGCTGCACTTTTATCCCCATAAAAACTGCTCCTGAAGCAAAGTCCAAGGTCTTTGCTGTTACAAACTGTGTGGGAGCTGGAAGGGAAACAGGAGACCTGGATTCTAATAAAATTGGTCTCTCCACTAACAATTTTCCTTCTCATAAACCCAAAACTGGAATCTGGAATGTCAGGGGATGTTGACATTGGTTCCATAAAGATTTTAGGTACCACTGACTTTTGTCATGAGGAATCTTGCCAGAGGAATCATAAGAATCATAAATACCATGATACCTAGAATCCTGAGAAACTCAGTCAAAGTCAGTAGTCTGAGTGGTAAAACTCAATAATAGATATATTTACAGATCTACATTTTCCTGTGGAAGAAAAAGCTGTTTGAACTGAGGTATATAGGAAACACCACAGGAAAATAATCATGTGAGAAGGAGCTAAACTGGCCTTTTGTATGTTCTCCTAGAACCCCAGTCTCTATAGGAAATAAATCACCCAAGCAAAAGATTCCTGACAGCTTGCAAAAAGCTCTGCAAAGATGAGCAAATCATATAAAAAGGAAAATGTGAACACCTTACAGTCTGCAATAGGCTATCACTCATGCAAATCACTTTGTACATACCCTTGGAAAAGTGAATATGGCAAAGAGCAATCCAGAGTACTGATAGTGTGATCCAGACACAGAAACCCTTAAGGAACATCTGAAATATGGATTTATAGAAATATGATAAGCATTTTTTAAATCTAAGGTCACTAAAAACTCAAAAGGGGGAATGAGGAGTAAAAAGTGGTGAATGGATAACATTTTGAACTTGGCACTATCACAAATGGGTTTAGAAAGAAATATCCAGAACTGGTCTCCTCAAATCTTTCATTGGTACCACAAACATTCTTGAATAAGACCCTTCCTATGGTACCAGAAACATTCTTGAATAAGATCCTTCTGCTATGGTACCAGAAACATTCTTGAATAAGGCCCTTCACCTATCTGAGGAGGAAGGACAGCTTCTATCACGTTTGCGCCATAAAATTCTGAATGACAGGAGAGAAAAGTGGAGTTTGATCTGCCGGATAAGGACAAATTGCTTAAAAAGGAGGGAGAGAGGCTTTGACTATCCTCTACAGTAGATGGTCCAAAAACTAACAACGTATAAGGGAGAATTCAAAATTTCAGCTTTAATGTCCATGAGAAGGTTTTGAGTACACAACCAAGTAAACCTTCTCATAACTGATCCAGTGGTAGCAGCCCTGGATATGGCATCAGCTGAATCACAAGCACATTTTAAGAGGAGTAGTCACTTAAGACACAGTAGCAATCTAGTTACACAAAATGTTTTTTCCTAAGAAGTGGAAACAGATAACATAATGTTCCTCAAGTTCTCAAAACAGGCAAGCATAAACTTTAACATATGAATTTGACAACCGAGAATTCTAAAAATAAGTGTTGGAAAAGAATATACTTTTCCCCCAAATCTAGCAAAATCTTTTCCATCCTTGTCAGAATGGGAGGGTTGGCATTAACCAGATGTTTAGCAGTAGCTGAGCCTACCCAATAAATCACTGCTGGGTCTTATCTGGGTTAGTATATAAAAACTTATAAGACTGAGGAACTTTATACAATCTACCTGCTTTCTTGTGGGTGGTAGGCTCGTTATCAAATAAGTCATAGACTGTAACTAATATATTCTCCAATGGTGAAAAAACAGGAAGAATTGGTATAGGTTAAATAAAATCCAGTTGCAATAAATCATAATACTTCTTCAGAGACAGTGGAATGTCTTTATGCTCTTAATGAAAAAAAAACTGATTTACTCTGGGAATGGTTTCAGAAAAAGAGAACCCTTCAAATGTAATGTCAGAAGCCATATTTTCATCAGTATCTGAATCATAAACTTGAAAATTAAAAAAAAGTTTTCCCTTCACAATCATTTTGTTGCTCAAAATCTTGAACCTCTTCAGAAAATGAAAAATCCTTTTTTCTCTGAACTGGAATCAGCTGAACTGGAAGGTTCAAGGACATGAACCAAACCCTGAACTAATCCTAATAAATTACCCCTGTTCAAAGTAATTCAGACATGAGAAGACATATGTCTAATGTTTTGCTTCTTTTTGACAGGAATTACTGAAGAAACAGAATCACTTTTGGAAGGCAAAACCTTTCTATGGGCAGGCTTTACAGTTTGGCTAAGCAGAGAGGTATTCTCTGTTATTTTACCAAGATCCAACAAGAGTATTTCTTGGTCTCTTGAATGCCAAGGGTACTCCAACAGCCATGGGAGGCATTTCTAACACCAGGTCCATGGTGGCTGTCAGGACTACACCAGAAGGATCCAAAAAAAAACAGGAATTGTTTGAAGAGTTAGAAATAGCTGCAGCAGTCACTCATTTGTGGCTGAGGCACTTTAGCAGCCTGCTGTGCATGGCAAAGTCTGTTTATTGATGGTCTTTTTGTTGTAGCTAGAAGGAAGAACCAAGGAACTACTACGGTGTTCCATGGTAAAGACAAAAAAGATGCCTGATTCTTGGGGAAGCCTGGTAGCAGTAGTTCGTAAAACAGATGATTTGTAAAAAAAAAAAAAAAAAAAAAAAAATTTTTTCACCAAAACCAAAATGAAAAGTACTTTAAACACTTACATCAGCCCCCAAAAGTATAACAACACAACTTTTACAAGGAAAAAAGGTAAGTAGTTTTAAATTAGTTTTAACAACTTTTTTCCCATAAAAGTAGAGTAACATTCCTTTTTGAAATTTACTAAAAGTCACATGACAATCTATAAAAAACACTATTTCCCGACATTAAATAAATAATTTCACAGAAAATGTTCAGTTTTAGTCATAAAAATAACAAGTGGAAGTTTTTTTCTGTAAGAACTTACATGCCCAACAATGCAATGTGTAAGCCCAACCATTGATCCCTAAAAGCCAACAAGAAGAGTGTTTTCAGAGGTAGGAAAGCTCTGAAGGACTTAGTACTCAGAGCACTCTTCTTCATCAGCTTAGCTTAAGCTTGCTATTGGTTTGATGTATGGAATGTGCCCTTGAAGCTTTGGAAGCTGGCCAACTGTTATATCCTTAGCAGGATATAACCCCATATAACTAAGGCTACTGCAGCAGTGATTACTATGATGAATATTGAATAGGCTGCAAACCAGTTGGGTGGGGGCACTGATGCTAGGCAGACAGAGAGAAAAAAATGACCTAAAATATTTGCAAGCAATTTATTCAGACAAGGATAAATTATCCTTGAGTTATGTCACAGTAACCCTTAGAACAGTGAGGTTTTATTCATATACCTAAGTTTCCAGCAGGCCACCTTCAACAGTCAAGCTGCTTATATATAGGTGTGAGATTTTATGTGCATGTTTGCTGATGTAATCTTTTTCACACGCTAATCCATTTTGCAGGTGTACAGTATTAGCAATATGTATAACAGCAATCATGAGTAGTTCTGGACTTAGTTCAATGTCTTCTGATAAGGTGCTTGTTTTAATTTAAATGCCCATAACTGAGATACCTGGAATGGTGAGACTGTGTCTGCAAAACAGGGGAATATATACTATGTCCCAGGTTGGGGTACATTCCCTTTACTGAAATACAAGATGGCATCAAAGTCAATGCATATAATTAACAGGGATATGGATACACAGGTCCTGCATATCTAAGGGTTCACTTTCATGGTGAAACACTGATATTTCAGAATTAGTTGTTTAAAAGATTAAATCACATTTATTTTTTGGTGTAGCAGGACTTTCAAATCAGGTCTTGCACTTGTGATAGGGAACCTTCCTAATCTGATTAGTTTTAATAGCATGATAAAATACATTTAAAATGGTCTCTTCTACTATATGATTGGAGGTGTATGAGCCCATAGTGGATGCATGTTAACCCTAAAATCCTGAGCTGTTAGCAAGGGCAGCCTAATTATGTAAGTAGGTCATCACCCCTCTGATTCAGTTATTATATTTGTAAGAAGCCAATGTATCATTCATGGTCCATCAGTATTTGCTGATCACTTTTATTCAAGTAGAATCATCTGGTCCACGTGTATTTGGCACCAACATGCTAAACAGCAAAGTAAAATTTTACTGTAGATCCTCCCTAAATGCTACTGATAATTTATGAATTTCTGAGACAGAAAAATGAAAAGTAGATGCTCTGAAACAAGCAAGTACTCAATGATCTAATTTGCCCTTTTATGCAAGACAAAAATCACTGATTAAGCTGGAAGATATGAAATATTATAAGTGGTCAGTGGGTACATTAGTAAAGTTTTTATCACAACCATTTCAGTTATACAGTGGAAGTGAGACAGGATAGTGTTCCTATAATTTACTGAAATGTTTATGTTCCTTTGAATTCTGGGTAGATTCTGTAATTTATAAGAGATATAAGGTGAATAGGAATATGGGATGGGAAAAGAAATAAGTCCGAACCAACTCCAGTACAATAGCATGGAACAATCTGCGGACACATATGTGCATGTTCCAATAAGTATTTAAGAAAACTCTGATCCGTAAACTTAAAAAAAAAACACTGCCTGAAGTCTGCTTAAGTTGCAGCCAGGAGTATATTTCTATGTCAGTTCCACACAAAAATAGTGCATTTTAAAGTCTAAACTGACTCCAGGAGTTGTAAGAATCACTCAAAATGACAGGTCTTTTGTTTTGTTTGCAGTAATCAGTGGGAAAGGCAGAAGTACTGCATTCCTCGTGTACAAATTAAGAAGCAGTGGTGTAGCAGATGTTAATTTATACCAAGAGAAGGGAAGGCTGTGAGGATTCTTCTTTCCATTCTTGAGATGATTTTGAAGCAAAGGGGTGGTACTTGAATGCTTGATATTCTGATATCAGCACACTGAATAAACTGTGCAACAGACAATGATGTCAAATAGAAATGCCTAGATAAAATGGCTGGATCTTCCAGCTTGGCAACAACTCCAGATAAAATGCTTAGACAAAATAGTTTCCTATTTTCTACTCATGAGGTTTTAGATTTCACTCAGGAAATCCATTGGATTGTAACATAGTAGCAGTCTGTTTCTTCAGGAATTGCATTCTCCATGTGTGTTCTAACTTTTTGCAGTTTCAGTGGAAGAGGGATTTCTCTCTGCCTTTAAGAGTCTGGGTGTGCTCCTAATCTGCCTACACATGCCTGATTACCATTAGTCATTTAAGCTTTGAGCCTTGCCAGGCTTAGAAGCTTCCTCAATGAAGTGATGTAAGAAAAGGTAAAAGATCTTTAGAAGAACCAATAGGTGACCATTAATAGCAACCTGTACTGAACTTTTATTATACTCTGGTAGTGCAGGTGACAAGTAAGTATAGTAAAGGTCACCTAAAAGTGCACTCAGAATATATCTGTCCAAAATATCATAGTAAAGGAACAGGCAATGGATATGGATGGATAATAATCCCATGGGACAGTGTCCTGATCAAGAGAGAAATAAAGCACAGTGGTCATGGGGTGGCTCTAAAGTCATTTATCCACATCTTTATTGCCTGTTGGCAAGTATTAAATCCAAAATTATGTGACTACCTGTGAGGAAATTAAACCTAGATGTTTCAGAAGTCACTTGCCCAAGTTTATGACTGCCAAAGATTCTACAAAGGTTAAAACATTTTTTGCAGTACACATTTTGATTAAAATCACACTGTGGTTTCAGTGTTTTTATACTGAAAGAAAAATGGCCAGCAAACAAAAGACAATTTATTTGGGTTGGAGTCCTGGGTAATGGTGCATAAAATAGACACACCCCGAAATTCATGAAGCTCGGTGCAAGGACGGTTTTAGCCTTGCGCCAAGCGTCCTCATTACAGATGGTGCAGCAGCGCCATATGAATATGTATGAGGGCGTGCTGCCGCACCCTTGACGTGCACAGGAAATGTGTGTGAGTGCAGGGGGCATGTAAAAGTGCTCTACAGAGGCATAAACATGCCCCGACAGTTGCACAACCTACTATGCTTACTATTAGAGCCCGCCTCTAATACTAAGCCAGTAATTCAGTGTCAGTGGATACTGAAATGTATGCTAAGCATACAAGAGTGTCCACGAAAAGTGAAATAAAATCGAAGTAGTAAACACACAAGCACGTAGTGGAATGTTGAGCCCCGTCCCTAGAATTTTCACAATTAAATTCCCCATATCCC
>NC_056731.1:1494018567-1494043567 GCF_019279795.1 Protopterus annectens | reverse complement strand
TTCTGGCCAGCAACAAACGAACCAGCCTCTGCAAGGCTAGAACACAGGACTTTGTACATCACAGTCATAGTAGTAAACCACTATGCCATGATAGCAACACATATAAAGGAGGTATCAGCAAACTAATCCTTACAACAGAGAAACAAATCAAATATGTGAACTGAATCTATGTACAGTGTAATGTTCTATAACCTGCCACAGACCATAAATATGTGAATTGGAGGACTGCAGTAAACATAGAGTTGAAGTGTCACTGTAATAAGGTTCAGACATCCCCAGGATCCCATACAGTGCATGTACACATGAATGACTGATACCAGACACATATATAGCCTGTAATGAGTAAGACATCATTGACAAAAGGCAAATATGCTAGATAACCAATAAGCAATGCTAACCGCTGCACAGCCCAAGTAATTGTAAGCAATGTGTAGGGAAGCCAATACAATATGCCCACAGGTACACCTCTGTAAGCAGTGCCAACCTGAAGTAACCATGTGTGCCCATAGCTTAGCCTTTTCGAAACTGGCCAATTACTGAAAAGTGCAGGAATCTGGGCCTACTTAAACTGAAGAGGTGGGAATATGGCTCATAACTGGTTGTAGCATCCCTCTGCAGGCAGAATGGCTGGAGTGGGAGAAGGCACTCACTTTAGAGCACAGCGCTGGGGCATCCAGGAGTCCAAATTCATGGTATGGCTCCTGGTAAAGCACCATGACAGGAGACTACTGCAGGGCCAGTACCAGGGCTCGCAGTACAAAATGGAGGCCTGGGATAGTCTCGCCCATGACCTCACTAGTGCCACAAGTATCCCCTGGACTGGCGAGCAGGTCAGGTACCACCATGCAGACCTGAAGCAGCAAAGGGGGATGTCCTGGAACAGTGGATCCAGGAAGCAAGGCAGATGCAGAATGCCCCAGAACTAAGTACTCCTTCCACTACGTAGCTAATAATTGCCTAGCTTGTGTATACTATTGATAGGTATGGCTAAATATCACTGTACTTCCCTGACAGCTGCAGATGAGAGTGCTGCAAACCAACAAGCCTATGATGCTAGGCTGCAAAGGATGTGTCACGAGGCAGGTTAGTAAATAGCCTGCACATACTGTCATAACAAATAAATGTAAGAGCCTGAGAAAGTGTTGTACCAGTATACAGAATACTGTAATATGCAGTGAATAAAGGTGTAACCCTTGCATTGCTTCTGTTTACTCTGCAGTCAAATGTTGTTGTACAGTTGCAGTTATTAAATAGTACTGTTGTAGTAAGCAGTGTTACCCACACTGTGGTATGCAGATACAATGCGTATGAAGTGCTGTATAACAATGTCGGAAGTGCAAACAGGACAGTCATGTTACACAAAATACATTGCAAAGCCTCACAACAATTGCCTGATTGCATAGTGTACAATGATCTTAACTGCACTGCTTTTGTCACACACAGGAGGGCTTTGGTTCCCAGGAGCGCTAGTAAGTTGTATGCATAATCATTCCACACATCTGCACACAGTCTGTTAGAATGTTCAGAGAGAAAGCTGTATGCATATTTACACTTAACAACTGTACATATTTTGCTAGAATGCTTAAATAGAGAGTGGTATGCATATTCATACCCCTCAACTGTTCCAATCTGCCCAGTATGCCCTGATAGATGGCCCACATCACCTGCCTTTTGCCCTGTTCCCCTGACAAATTAGATCCAATAAATGTGGGCAGCTGTTAATGATATATAACTGATAGTCAGACTTGTACATAGTCAGAGAATGTACATGCAAACATACCTGTCGTCCCAGCATCTCTCCCAAAGTGTATGAGAGCAGTCTCAAAACATGTTGCATTAACACCTGCATCTTGTCAAGCCTGTAAATAAGACACAGGTCCCATACATACTAATCTACAAACATACCACTGTATAATATAATGCCATTGGGTAGTGTAATAATACATGTAAGGGACAGACCACTGCAGTGACTATCAATGTTGTGAAAACTACAAGGATGTGTTAGTTGTTAATTGAAGTCTCTCTCTCTCTCTCTCTCTCACCCCTACCATCTGTGCAAACATAGCCGTTTTACACAACTCATTTGGTATGTCTACACTCCTACCCTTTGTTGGGACATATGTCCTATTGGTTTATAAATATTCACATCTGTTTCTATGCATGTGCCATGTTAAAATACACCCATATTGTTGGTCTGTTGCTATCAATAAAACCTGCATGTTGTAATGGCCACTGTTTACCCATATATGCATGTGTTCTGCCTGCTCTGCAACTATGTTATATCTGGTGCCCTGGGTAATGGGAATACCTATGCATGCTGTTATAACTAATCGTGAATGCTGTTGACTATTAAGAACCCATATCTGCCTTAAACATACTACAACATAGCTCGTATGGGACAGCCAGTCCCAGTGGACCCACCTGTCCCACCTCAGCTGGCCATGGCACCGGTCCCCAGCACATCTGGGGCCCAGCCTGGGACCTCTTCATCCATTGGCCCTGCACCACCTTTGGGTGGAACTGCCGCACGGGATGGGGCTCGCCCCCCCCAAGAGCGGGAGTGGACAGGAACCTGTCACCCATGGTACGGTCCAGGCCGTGGTGCATAAGGAGCTCAACAGGGAGATTCGAGACTGCCTATGCCAGCTTGAGGGCTGAGTGGCGCAACTAGAGGGTGAGCCTGCCCTTCCTACACAGCCCCCAGCACAGCCACCTTCTGGGCTGTGAAGGTGCAGTAGTGACTGCCCATGGGTGGGGACATCAGTCCCACTGTATCCATTGGTGGCTTATGGGCTTGTGACTTCCAAACACTCCTCCCTGTCCAAGGTGTTTCCCCCCCACATGTGTCATATACCGTCCCTGTATGTGTCTTGTTTGTCTTGTCTGTCATCCTACCCAACCTGTCCTCCCTGATCATACCTACTCTCCTTCCCCAACATTCCACTCTCACCTAAACATAAAAGAAAAGAAGGGCAACCTGTTCCCACAAAAAAAGCATGCCCCATACATAGCTGTCCATTTTGCACACATGTCCACTGGACACATGCAAACATTTCTAATTGGCATCACAACACACTATTGTTGTCCTCACTCCTGTCTCAGAGTTGTGAGTGTCCAAATGTCCCGCCAAATTTATTGCATATGCACAGCCGTTGCTGTAGAAGAAATGGACAGCTATGGACCTTCCCTACACCCTTCCTGCACATCCCTAGCTATTTTCCCTACTGTCTTTCCCTCTTTGTGCCCCTTTTTCACCACTTTCCTATCAACCCTTTTTTCTTTTCTTTTAAAGGAATTAGCGTGGGAGTAAGCACTTTTAAGCAGCAATGAGCGGGTTTCAGTCTGTTTGTGCGGGGGTAAGCACAGCCTACACAGGTTAAGCAATCAAGAAGG
Organism: Protopterus annectens; assembly: GCF_019279795.1. Taxonomy (NCBI): domain Eukaryota; kingdom Metazoa; phylum Chordata; order Ceratodontiformes; family Protopteridae; genus Protopterus; species Protopterus annectens. The sequence goes on along the minus strand of NC_056731.1, from coordinate 1,494,040,174 downwards.
TAACTGAGTGTAAGGCACTGTAACGAAAAGCAACCACTGTTTACCATCACGCAAACCCAAGCACACCCACTCATAACTGCTTAAAAGTGCCTTAATCACTTCGTATCTAACGGCCTTGTTCTGCCCAGCAACAAAATAAATGGCCTCTGCAAGGCTCGAAACCAGGAACCTGCACACCACAGCCAACCTGATTTACCACTAAGCCATGGCAGATATACAGACATCAGATGTTCTCACAAACATATAATCCAGCACAGTCATTCAACAGTATAGGAAATGTATTCCATCATGTAGATGTATGTGTGTTTGTGTCCAGATATAGATACATACATACATATAGATATGTCAAGAACATCCCATCTGACAACAAAGCATTAAAAAGGAATGAAAAGGGAAACACCAGCAACTCCTGTATTATGTAGTGGTGTTGTCCTATGTAATATCAAGACTCCCTCAGACAGACATGTGACATTAATACACGCAAACATTTGTACATTGGCCAAATACATCACTCTGTGCATTTTATTTACATTAACACAAACGTTCCTGTCCAGTCATTATGTGAGAACAGTACTCTTTCATGGTGCTGTGTGCAACATCATCATCATGAAAAAGGTAAATGGGGTAACCATAGAGGGACCAGTAGTGTCGTGTGTACAATGGGGTCATCTGCATCACATGTACTTGGAACCTTTAGGAGTCATGTGCATACCAGGATCGTATGCCTGGACAGCTATGTATAGGGCAAATGTTGTTCTAGGAACAGATTGGCCTTTTGTTTCTGTAAGGTGAGAGTAGGATGTTGGGGAAGGAGAGTAGGTATGCTCGTGGGGGATAGGTTGGGTAGGATGACAGACAAGACAGCATGTAGGGTCGGTATATGACACGTGAGGGTATACACCTTGGACAGAGAGGGGTGTTCAGCAGTCACAAGCCCATGAGCCCCCAGATGGAAACAGTGGGAAGGAGGTCCCCACCCATGGGCAGCCACCACTGCACCAAAACAGTCGTAAAGGTGGTTGTGCTGGGGGCTGTCTAGGAGGGGCAGGCTCACCCTCTAAATGTGACACTCTGCCCTTGAGCTGGCATATCTGGCCTTGAAACCCCTTATTGAGCCCCCTACGCACCACACCTGGGACTGTACAATGGCTGTCAAGTTCCTATCTGGACCTGCTCCCATTGTGACAAGCCCCATACTCAGTGGCGGTTCCACCAGAAGGTGGTGCAGAGCCAACAGAGGTGGAGGTCCAAGGCTGGGCCCCAGATGTGCTGATGGCCAGTGCCATGGCCAGTTGAAGTGGGGCAGGAGGTTCCACCGGGACCTCCAATTCCATACAGCCTATGGTGTTGCAGTTTTAACACAGATATGGCTTAGTAATAGTCAACAGCATTCAGGATTACTTATAAGAGCATGCATAGATATGACCATCAACCCAACACAACAGATGGCATACATTTGCAGAGAGAGCACAACACATGCATATATACTGCATGACATCTGTACAAAGTGTAGAAGACTTGTGACTGCAGCTATGAGCAGTGGCCCATTATTGGCATATTACTGTGAGAACCTCAGACAGTGACTGTCATGCCACTGTTTCATGTGACATATGTCCAATCAGGGATGCAATGGCAGTAACTCTCATCACTATCACTATGTACTGACTGCAATCCTCACACTATGCTTCTGCAGTTCACAGATGTGTGTTCAGTGAGTAACACAAGAAACAAATAGTTCCACACACTGACCAGTCCACAGATGGCCCTGCAGATGGGGGTTCCCTCACAAACAGAGCACTGTCTTGTCAGTTTTAAAACATGCATACTAGCCATTACCACACACAACTTGTTAAACTAGCAGTAGTCTCAATGAAGCATAACTACACTTACATGCTGTAGTTATGTCTGGCACATCACCCTCCTGTCTTTAGGCTATTTTCCACTGTATATGTTGTTTGAGGAATATCCAGATATAATCTGTGATGCTGTTTACCAAACACCAGATCCAGGTTCCACTCACAGTGACTGTCATGGGCAAACACCAACATGATGTTCCTAGATATTGTACTGTGTTTCCATGTGATTGGCTATGGGAATGTCACCACACCTGTTCCACATGCAATCAGCTAGAGGAGGACTGCCATAGGTGGAGACACCATCACCTGATCATGACCATCACTTACGAAACACAAGCTGCTGCTGAGCAGGTGTACAACTCTACATCCATCAAAGAGTGTGTGGGAGGGACAGACAGAGGCAAAGTACATCAGAGAAGGGCTTGGAGACTAAAACCTAAGCATCATCTGTCACATACCTACCAGTACAGGGGTTCAAACCCCTGTCTGACTAGCCATTACTATTACAAGTGCATGCAGTTACTGCATGTGCCACATAGCTGACATGTTGCTGTGATGTAAGAACATATATTTGTGCTGGAGAGCGACATCTGCAACAGAAATATAGTAGACATATATTAGGTATAGCACACATGGCTGTCCACATGAACAGATGTCATTGTCAACACAACCAGACTCTCTAAGGGACTCAGACACATTGCCACACTTTGCCAGGCTCACAAATACACTTCCTAACTACTTAGTTTGCCACACTGCAGTAATGCACAGGTACTACATGCACCACAGGGGATATCCTGAGGTTCTATGGGCTAGGGCATGTGAATGTGTCTGACATCAGCTGGTATGCCAATGGGAATCATACTAGGTCTGACTGTGGTTGGGAGCATCATACCCCACACACAGACACAAGGTGCCAGTACTGACATGCATGTGTGCATTGCTTCATGGATGTGTAGTGGTTGGCTGTGCAAGATGGCTGTACAAGGCTGGGTGAGGGGTAATCCTTGGCATCACGCCACTTGACAATGGTGTGCAGTGTGGTTCAGGGGTGTAGTGTTTGCAATGTCCCACACAGATGGGTATTGTATGAACTGTCCTGTCATCCTGGTTACCATTGTGTATTGCCATTACTTTGCAATGCATGCCATGTCTGTGTTTGATAGTCCTTGACATGGACATTGCCTGGGATGTATACGTCCCACAATAATGTACAGTAACATGTATAAGTGTACCTGGTTTGGCTGGCACATGTTGTGTACACAGACTGTTATCATCAGATATGCCAATACTGGCCTGGTGTAGCAGGACCTGCTAATAGACAGCAGGTTGACCCTGCACCAGCATTGATAGCATGATACAGGTATTCCCTGGTGTCAGTGGCATCTGTCCATACAGGGCATGTGTGTAAGGCATTGTATGTCCTTTGTGGATCACATTTGATAACACCACATATGTTGCAGGCATCCAATGGGGAACATAGTGAAGGCACATTGTCCACAATTATGTGCCTATTGTACTGCTGGACTGGGTGCCATGCCCTCTGCAGCCCACTGCAATCACACCATGCCTACTATCTGTCATCAATGTGCAGGGTACTAGCAACATAGCGGGATATTCTAGGCAAGTGTGTTTGTGCATGACACATGGGTTCAGAATGTATTCCGGGTAATAGGGTTGTATACTTTGTTCATCAGGCTTTTTGCCAGATGTAGGGGTATGGCTTGCCAACCCAGTCCCTTGGCTGATTGACATCTGTACTCCTCATGAGGTGGACATTGTGAAATAAAATAAGGACACCATATAGGAAAACTACAAAAAACACTCCCCAACATGTCCAGTGGTTAGACACTCATAGCCACCTCCATACAGGCTCTGACTGTCAAACCCACACACACACGTGCCATGTCTTGGAATAGAACCCCCACCTAACTAGTTTATCACACTACAGCATTAGACAGTTGCAGCACGCTTTACAGAGATTACTGGGTTAAAGCAGTCCCAGAGGTGTATTTCTAGGTGGGTGACATCAGCAGGATTGCCAAAGGTGAGTATGTGAATTGTAAAGAGTGTACATACTCTAAAAAACATTGTTTCTTTCTCAGGCAGACACACACACACACACAGTTGACCTGTCTGGGATTAGAACACCTACCAAACTATTTTATCACACTACAGCATTATGCAGTTACAGCACACGCTACAAAGATTATTGGATTACAGCAGTCCCAGAGGTGTATTTCTAGGTGGGTGACATCAGCAGGATTGCCAAAGGTGTGTATTTGAATTGTAAAGAGTGTGTATACTCTAAAAAGCATTGTTCCTTTCTCAGGCAGACAGACACACACACATTTGGCCTGTCTGGGATTAAAACACCTACCAAACTAGATTATCACACCAGAGCATTACATTGTTACAGCACGCACTATGGTGATTACTGAGTTACAGCAGTCCCAGAGGTCCATTTGTAGGTGGGTGACATCAGCAGGATTGACAAAGAAGGCTATTTCAAGTGTACTGCAAGTTGTACATGTCTGTTACCTGTGTGTACCTGCTGCTTACTGTCGCGAAAACACATTTACACCCGCTTAAAAGTATCCGATTCAGTCCTAATTGACAGTATCAACAAGCTTTGTAGGTCTTGAACCCTGGACCATGCACATTGAGGTCACTGGACTTCCCACTAAGCCATATGGGTTGTATACATGTTTCATGGGTTTTATAATGCACATCTTACTACAGGTATTCCACAGTACTGAAAACAAATGGGACCGTCACTTTGCGTACATATGTACAGTACCCTTGAATGTATTGTAGTCTGTGAAACAACAAAGACAAGTCTACATCTGTACAACTGTCATAACTAAATATATATATATATATATATATATATATATATATATATATATATATATATATATATATATATATATATATATATATATATATATATATATATATATATATATACACACACACACGTCTGAACACCCTTTGTGACACAGAAGGGTTCCAAAGGAACTGACGTGTACACAAAACAGAGGCATCTCTTGTTTTATAACACTTAAATCTTAAACAGTTCACCAGAGAAGGGATGGTTGTTGTGTATGTGGAGTTTGGGGTGGGGAATGATGGCTAATGTAATCTATCCCGGGGATTGTGGAGTTTGGGTGGGGGAATGATGGGTATGGATTTACACCCCGGCGACCACTTCTGTGTCACTGCTTGACAGTGGCACAGGAAAATAACATACCCAACTGTAGTCGTTCTTGACTGTGTATTCTTTTCCATTCCTAACTATGTAATACTTTGTAGACTCCAGTTACCACAGATGGCTACCATGGTTTGCAGCATGTTAAAAGACATTACACGTGTGTATGCCTGGCTACAGGGTAGTCATACACACACACTCTTGCCAGTATTCTGCATACACATCTTCCCTATGTGAAGGTAACTAGTACAGTGGTATGCAGTTGGGGTATGTGCCACAGAACATATACAATTGCACTTACTCTGATTCCACTTCTGAGCTGGGTGACATCACAGGACTGATTACTTGCAGTGGGGAGGCGGTAGGGGGGAAAAGAGAGGTTTACCAGTTGACAAGGATAAAGGCTAGTGCAAAAGGTAGTATCTCTTTGGAATGCATCAAAACCCACTCTCATGACAGGATGCAAACACAGATACACACAAACACAACCACACTCAGCCATTTGCTGACACACACAGTTGCCAGTTGTGGGATCAGAACTCCTGCTTATCTACAGATCACTATTACAGTACTACGCAGTTAAGAGACGTGCCACAGAGATTACACATTCTAAGGTAGTCAGAATGCCCTTCTAAGATTGAGGACAACAACAGGGATACTGACAGTCAAGATGTACATAGATGTAAACATGTGTGTTTAAAGTAGGAGTCCATTACAACCTGTATGCACAAACAAGACACATCATCTGCAGGTAAGACATAGGTAGGCCTGAGAGGTATAGTTGTAGTACAACAAGCCCTGAACTGGAGTATGTCCATCTGTGGAATGGACAACTACTATCGCTATACAGGGTTACAGTGGTCATGCTCATACACATAGAATCACAGAGCTTGTTTGGATGCATTGACTCCAGTTACACAAGGTGACAGTGGGCATGCTCATACACATAGTAGCACAGGGCCGTTTGGGATGCACTATGACTACAACTACACAAGGTTATACTGGGCATGCTCATACACTTAGGAACAAAGGGCTTGTTTGGATGCACTGACTCAAATTACACAACATGGCAGTGGGTGCGCTCATACACTTAGTAGCACAGGGCTGTTTGGGATGCACACCGATTCTAACCAGAGAAGGACACAGTGTGCATGCTCATACACTTACATGTACAGAACACGTTGTAATGGACTCCTATTGTAAACACACAGGTTTACAGCTATGTACATCTTACCTGTCAGTATATATGCACATCATACTGGTTTACTACCAGATACCTGTATGTGGCCCGTAAATTATATATCTGTGTCTGTGCTGTGTGATGCACATGCATACATGTACATGAAGTACTGACATATATTTGTTAAGTATACACAATCATGCATGTGTGGATGTGACAGACAATAGGTTAACTGGGGCACACAGGCGGATGCTACCTACAGCATGTGTCACACACCTTGCTGCCCTGAAAGGCATACATTGATAGCAGGTTGTGGACAGTGGCATTATACTTGGAGCAGTGGCATGTGCAAGCATAATGTGTGAGCCCCATTGTGTAAGGGTACTGAAGTGCAGGTGTCAAGATGACCTCTCCCGGCTGTGTTAGTAGTTGTCATTATTAGCAGGACTGCTGCACAAAGTATATCTCACATTGGTCATATACACAATGTCTGCTGCTGTCCATCACCTTAGATGTGGAATTTGCTACCAAGTACATTACTGCCACTTGCAGTGATATCATGGTACAAGTGGCAACTGCTAGACCAAAACAATGAGCCAATGTCCTGCTGTTATTATGAGGTTGTCCAGTGTCTGTCATTCTGGGCTGTCATGACTGAATGACAAGCCTTCGACAGAAAGCACATGCATCCATGTTTCAAGTGAGTGTGGATAATACCTAGGTCGCATTTACCCATATAGTCGCATTCCAAGGCAAAAGTCCTACACACAGAAGTAACACCCTGACACCTACAAGACAATTACATTGGATGCTTATGCTAACCAGTGCTAGATGTGTGGCTTTTGTAATCCATTTGCTCAATGTAGAACCTACAATGGGGAATATTGACATCTGTACAGTGAGGAACACCTGGCTGAAGGCTCTGTAGTGCACAATTGCACTACCACCATATAACTCAGATGCAAACATGTGGGCCATAACACTGGTACGGACAATTCCAGGTGGTGGTGTCCACATATTCATAAAGGCTACTCACATGTAAAGACCACTACTCCAACATAACTCATCACAGATGAGACAGGTACAGGTGACAGTGGTAAACGCTGCATTCTAGGTTGTATGCTCATATACATCCACCACCTTGTCCCCAGACTACCAACACACATCCATATGTGGTATGACATAGTATGGTAGACCACCAGATAACCTTCAATTGGTGGACTGTACCTAGGCCTACATCAACTGTGCAAAGTACCCATGTACAGACACAGCTGCATAATGTGTTATGCAATGCAATAATACCACTGTATATAACCAGGTCAGTTGTACACATACCAGGGTCCCTCGGATGTTGTCAGCATTAACACAGTCGACTGTTGCTGTACACCAATAAACAACACCCTCATGGTTGTATATGACCTAACTGTACCTGCCCTGGATATGTACATCCGACATTCATACAACATAAATGACATTACCATAGCTTTCATTATCCTTTCTACATATAGGTGGCTACATTTATTACACATATGCACATGGCAGATAGCATGCTAACAGTACATAAGGTTTGATATCTGTGTTAACAGAGGTAATATTCCCTCTCTACTGGTCACCCATGGTACCTATCATATCATACAACAACCCATGTGGCATGTATGTCATTAGACGTGTCCACCTAATGCAATGTCTACAAACATACCCAAATAACAGGATCATAGGACCTACACAAGGCCTGTATTGACAGACTCAGGGAAATCCAGCTCTGCTCTGTATGTTTCTGAGTAGTCACGGGTGATATGCCCATGACATGTACAGCCATGTGTGCCCACAGCTCCTACATATACCCCATGTCAACAACTGCAAGCCATGCATGCTGTGTGCTGTCTGTACATTAGCCTTAGTACCACAATAGCCAGTACGTGCTGGGGTGAGATGTTTACAAGCCAAAGGCCTAGCACATGCTTGAATGAGTGTACTGCCTAGCTCTACATTGTTGGCACTCTTCCAGTAAACATGAGGTGTGTGTGGAAAATATGATGTGCTCACTGTTGACCATTACAGTGCCCTGGCTTCACCATGGAACTGTCAAGTAACAGTTTGTAGGAGCATGACATGGAATAATGCTGTGAATGTCTTGCTGATATGTGCTGTTGTCATATATGTACACTTGGCTACTCAGTAAAGGTATTTATGTCCTACCAGTACATGAATAAAACATCCATTATGGTGTAAAGCTCGGCTATGTTTCACACATGGCATGGGGAAGGTGTGGAATGTATCCTCTTGACCTGCTAGTCCGCTTACTGATGTCGACCGCATATGTGTACATGTATTGATGTTTGTTTAGATTCCATGAGTGTGCAGTGTCTGATATTTGAAGGTGACTGTTGTCTTAGTACATCATGCTGTTGCAATACAGCATCTACATTGCCAACTGTATATGGTGATATGCTCAAAGTACAGAAAGCTGTACATGAGGTATGGACAGATGTTTGGACATGACTACTAAGTGGTGGGGCTACTTTGCAGATGAATGATTACTGAGGACAGCTCACAGGTGTGTTACAACCATTCCTACAATAGCCTGTGTAACTGCTAATGTCTGGTTTTGTTAACTGAAATGGAAGACAGACAATGTAGAATGCAGTAAGGGTGACACTGAAGGCAAACCTATTGACACCTGTAACAGTAATACCTCCCCTGTGCATATATTGTGCATATATCAGCACAGTTGGCAAAGGAAAGAGTCAGTATGCTTTGTAGCGAATGCGATAGTGCTTAACCTCTGTAATACCTATCATGAGATAGGCAGGTGTTTGATTTACAGTACTGGCACATGTGGGTGTGTGTGTGTCCATATATGTCACGCATGGTTGGGAATACATCCCACATGTTTTTCACTCTCCTGAACACTGTTGTTGACATCAGTACACAGTGAAGTGTAAAAAGAAAGGCATAGGCAGGTGATTGAACCTCACACATGTCAAGTGTCTGTATGTGTGTGACATAGGTGTATATCTTTGTGAATGCCACAGTGTGTGTGTGTGTGTGTGTGTGTGTGTGTGTGTGTGTGTGTGTGTGTGTGTGTGTGTGTGTGTGTGTATGGCTGTCCATGTGTATGGCTGTCCGATTTTACCACAGCGAAATGTTAATGCTCCCTCCCCCCATCCACTCAATGCAATCTAGTATCCCTGTTGATATCATCAATCTTAGATGGGCATTCTAACCGCCTGTTAACATGTACACCCTGGGGTGTGGCTTGTTGTTACATAGCCTACTGATGAACCCCCCTGCTCACATACACTCACTTCACTGTAGTATCCCTGTTGATGTCCTCGATCTTAGGCCATTCCGACTACCTGTACATCTGTAATCTCTAGTGCATCTTTTAATTGTGTAGTACTATAATGATGATTTTCACATAGGCAGGGGTTCTCATCTCAACACTGGCAACTGTGTGTGTGTGTGTGTTACTGTGTCTGTGACTCCCTGAGTGTGTGGGTGTGTCTGTGTTTGCATCCTGTCATGGCAGTGGGTATTACTGCTTCCCACTGAGAAGCCACTATTTCCACTGGCCTTTATGCTTGTTATCCGCTATACCACTCTTTTACCTTCTCCCCACTCCAGGCAATTATACCTGTGATGTCACCCACTATGGATGTGATGGCTCTGAACACACTAGCTTACTACACATCTATCATGCTCTTGGATCATTAGAACAGTAAACATAATTGAAACATGGGAGATTATAACTGTGATGTGGAAGCTACAAAGTGCATGCAGGTATTGTCATACAGACCTGTGAGTAGTCAAAATGTACATATGGGACACTAACCGCAAACACTGACATCCCCCGGCACATGCAATTACACCTGAAAGAGGAAGGCAGAACATCAAGATCAACATGCTGTTAATGTTGTTACACATGATACATACTGTCAAACGTACAAAATGCATTATAAAACTGTAATACATGGTATGTCTGCTGCCTGTCAACACTACTGAACAATATTAATCTACAGGTGTCTACCTAGTATGTTCACGCTGTGCATCAGACCATATGAGCATGTCCCTGCACCGATGGTGTGGATGACAGGGATGCAGCACAGGCATCATCATATGCACAGGGTGATAATGTTTGCCAGAGACCTAGGTTGTGCCATTGGATAACATCATGTGTGTGTGTGTTAGGGCCTGTGATATCATTGGACATGTGTGGATGTTATACGTGTGTGTGTGTTGAGGTGCCCTACATTTGTTTCTGGTGTGTGTGTGTGTGTGTGTGTGTGTGTGTGTGTGTGTGTGTGTGTGTGTGTGTGTGTGTGTGCATGCACACAGGTCTGGCATGTGGCTGGCCTACACAGGGGTATTATTGACAGCTGCAGACTGTACAAGGCAGGTTTCACAGTTCACAGTGTCTGGTCACAGCCACGTGACCTGCGCCTGCCAGGGATTGCATGGGAACTACCAGGCAGAGGTCCAGATTCGGTACTGTCTGATGACACATGTCCACTGGAACCGTGTTCCTGTTGGGGCCATCCAGGACCATGTGCACGTGGCCTGCTGTGTCCTGGTGTGGACTGCAAAGCACCAGCTGTACTGCTGCTGCTACCGTCACTATGGGAGTGGGTATATGCAGTAGCATGTTCACATAGACCTTCAACAGGTGATGTAGCTGACCTACATCCACGTGCCTGACACCTCACTCCCACCAGATGTTCCAGCACAGACATTCCACTCTCAAGGATCGACATGCCACTGTCAAGGACTCCCACCATGTCACCCAATCGTCTATCCAAAACATCTGCAAGATGATGGTGAGCATTTGCAGTTGCCTGGATGTTGTCAGTTAATGAACGGACAGCAGACCTCTGAAGCCTCAGACCTTCTCTGTTGTGCCATTCCGCACGTGCCTGTGCCTCCTTACAACCCAAAACATGTGTCTGGTGACTCCACCTGATGTGTTTTGTCTCGTAGGGGCATGTTGGCCAGTGGTCCTCCTACAAGCAGCACTGGACACATGCCTGTGTGGGACATCACCAGTCAGTTGACTGAAATCATGGTGTGCAGGCACACCTTCCATAGTTTACACACTTCCCTGTTCCATGCTACCACCCACCAACTGTCCTTCCTCTATGGCCAGTGGTGATGCGGTATGTGTAGGCAGGGGAACTGCGTGCAAGGATGAGGGGGATACAGGTGGAATGGCAACCAATGGCACAGATTCAGCCCCTGACAACCCTGCCTGTGCCTCAGTCATACTTTCATCATCACTGCTAGAGTCTATGGGGACACTAACATCAGGTGGACCGCAGGAGGGCAATGCACCTACATCAACACCTGTGAGGGGCAGACAAGAACTGTACATTACAAGTTATACAACACAGACACACAGACACATGCTATGGCACCTAATGGCATGCAACATGCAGGTGATATGGCAGATGGCATTCAGCTTAGAAAATTATAGTGGTAGTTATACATCCCTGAGTTGCACACAACAGCATGCATGTGTTATAGCAGATGGCATGCATCTTACACAATTATAGTGGTGGCTAGCATACATACCTGTATTGCACCATTTGTGTTAGTAGCTTATGCCCCATACCTGCAACACAATGCATGCACTATGCACCATTGCACCGCACTGCCATGTTGTGTCCAACATGCACCACATGTTAACAGACCATTGCTGACCTTTGTACATCTGCCACTGATGCTTTGTGTTGGCCATTGCCCCTACATGTGAGGGCATGATCAGAAGGGAATGACGACTGAATACTATGTTTGCCTGAGCCTTAGCTTGCATATCTCCCCCAAAGCAGTGCATGTCTGTTCAACATTATTCCACCTACCCCTGAGCTGAGTCTACAGACATTGTGCATGTAGCTTTACACACATGTTTGACATGGCTGTCCCTACTTTGCAATGATGTCACAGACCAGCACAGGTTTACAATACACATGCCTGATGTGTGGCGTATGACCTTGCCAATCACATGTACTATGACATGTTTTCTGCTGACATGTTGAATGACATGCATACATGTGTAACACAATGGTGTCCTTTCTAATCTACAGTATGGTAATGGTGTCCCAATGCAAGGACGTGTTATACTAACATGGGCCTTCAGCTGATGCAATGTTGTCTGTCCGCCTTACAAATATGCAGCGACATACTGCACATTGAGCTGATGTGTAGAGCCATTGCAAGGCATCATGTGGCTTCACTACTGCTATACAGTGTGAGTTACTGACAGTTCATAGCCATGACCGTGTTCACATACAATACATATCTAATGTGGAATGTGACCCAAGTCACTGAGGTGTATACACACTAAACCCTAATGTGGAATGTGTGACACAGGTCACAGAAGGGTATACAGATGACACCCCTGCACATCTGCAACCATATTACTGATGCCTGGCAATTATGCCCACACATAGCTAACTTAGCAGTACTCTATGTCCAACATGCCATCTGTGTACCTCACACACATGAGGAGCAGGCATGACAGTGATGTCTGACACCAGCAAGGTGAATGTACTGTATCTGTGGCCTGATGTGGTTGTATGTGTATATTGTGCAACACATGTATGTATTTGGATACTGTATAGGTGAATGCTTTCATGTCTTGACACACTCAAGATGTTCAAGACATGTTATGTTGTGGTTTCATGTTATGCCTACACAAGCTATGCACAGGCCTGTATGATATTTAGTGTTTTACATCTGCAATATCACCATTACACAAAGGCCATAGTTGTATTGTGTCGAGCCAATGTACAACAGGGTGTACACACATGTACATCACTTCTACTGTGTGTGTTGCTTCATGTCTCTGGCCATCCTCCATGGCCATGTCTACACATGTTCTGTCCAATGGTTGTGATGGCCATCTATTTTACATGTCAGTGTTATCCCATATGACATACACCCATAGATGCAATATGCTCCACTGAGGACATGGTTATGCAGACAAAGGGTGGTATGTATGGGATGTGAGATATCATGTTTTGCAGGACAGTTGAGCAGTGTTGCAGTCAGCCCACTACATGTCATGGACATGTCAGATAGCACATGGCATTGTGTGACATTCATAGCAAGGATATAATCCACAAGGGTGTATCCTGTGAGCCGGTCATACTCCAGCTCCAACACATTTAGAGTGTGTGCACACATATGCTCTCTGTACAGTACTGCTTGTATTCCCAACATGTGTAATGCTGATCTGTAGTACCTGTCCCTACAGTGAACCACACCTCCACCATTGTATTCACAGTTGTTCACACATCTGGCAATGATAGTTTGGAAGGTTTAGTGTAGGTGTTTCATATAGTCTTCAATTGTTTCACATGGGGAACCACTGTGATGCATTGCAGGTCTGACCAGTGTCTATTAACAGGACCACCATACATTATGTATATGTGTGTTATGGCAGATAGCATGCAATTAATATGATCTGTGCATTATCAAGCCTGGTAAATAATAACAATCTCACCTGACACAGGCTGCTATGGCTGCAAATAGCCAGAGGTACCTAAACAGGAGTGTCACAGCAGTAAGATCATTATCCACACCTGTGTGATAGCTACAGGGTGCAATGTCCATGTTAGCACATAAGCCAGTACAATACACTATACTATGGAGTATGCACATCTGTGCATACATAGAGTAGCAGACTATAGTATGTGGCATGTGTGCATGCATGCCTTGCATATGATGTTACATTACATATTATACAGTAATGCATGTAACTATGTGGAATATAGTTGTGTTATATGTGCAGTACTGACTTACCAGGCAACTCCAAGCTCGGTGGTTGAGAGACACCCACCTCCAAAATACCACCTAAAGCTTGTGGATGGAGGTCTGCAGGTGTCCCCAGGTTGGCCAGTAGTTCCTCACTATGTGTGAGTGGGGCTGGGTGAGTGGCCCCCCAACTTGCTGCACCTTGTTCCCTGGTGATTGCATTAGCATGCTGTTTCGCCCATCTTATGAGGTTGGTGCAGTGTTGGCACACCTGCTGATAGGTGCGATTGTGACTGCCAACATCATTTACCCTCCTGCGGAGTTCCTCCCACAGGGCATCCCACTGCTGTGCATCCTGTGGCACAAGGCTAAAGAGTGTTAAATGGTTGTCAAGAAGGTATGGGATGAGGACCTCATCCTCCAAGTGAGTGTATGCTGGCAGCCTGCCACGCGGCATACCTGGAAGACATAATGATGGAGACAGGTCACAGTAACTCACAGAGAAGTACAGCTGAACATACATGTGTATCACATTAATTAAGATTTCAAATACGTTTTTGCAAATCTACATGACACTAACACCACTGACATGTTTAAGTCACATACATTTGACACTTACTGGTGATGTGATTTTATCACCATATATCTGTATGTCATGTGATGACATTGTTCATACTCCATGTGGATGTTGTCTTGATGTGGGCATGTCTGTTTGCCTGTACTGGTGTCTTTACCTATCAACACATGCTTGGATGTGTTCACATTAATGCAATAGACCTTAATGCTGTGTATATGTCACATATATAGTCATACACAGCCTTTAGAGACGTGACCTGTGACCCTGCAGACTTGTTCACAGAATGTTTTACATGTATGTGTTTTGCCATATTCATCTACATGGCACTGTACAGCTGTGTAGCATCCTGCCATGTATTGCCTGTGTTGACCATGTGAAGCACATGGGACAATAGCTAGCCTGATGGTATTTGCAGGGTTGGATATCAACTATAGCATGTATGGCCATAGTGAACTAGTAGGCTATATGCCCTGGGCCATTTATGAGCCTAGGTAGAAAGGTTACCTAGCTGTAGCCAATAGACATGTAAGTTTCAGTGGCCAGTTCAAGCAGTGCCACAGAACTGATCCACAGGGTTACTGATATATTTGGCATGCGGTCATCACACCATGTCACAGAGAGGGTGATGTGCAGCTTCACTGGACAGGGATGCAGAGTATGGCAAGAGTATGTAAAGTGTATGTGACAGAAATCTGCCAGGCATGTTGTGATCCTTGTACTAGAAAGGTGGATGTCCATGAAGTATGTGTTTATTTGGAATCAGGATGTGTTAAGTGTAGCATGTCCAACATCTCTGGGTTAGACATGGCTTTATTCAGGGTAGGCTGCATGCTACATAGTGGAGCTAGAGATTGGGAAGGACAGTGTAGGCCATCTATACATGGGCAATAACCCTTAAAGGAAATATGAGATTTATTATGGGTCACATGAGTGTTGAGTATGGCTGAACAATTATCTCTATATTCATGGATGGCACCCTGTCATGATTAGGGGTGCCACATATGACTACCTGACTGGTGTGGTGAAGTAACTATCAAAGGAAAGACTACTGTCCAATAGCATCCCATACACACACAGTTGCCATTATGTTGACCGCTGCCTAGGTGTTAGTTCATGAGTACAGGGTTTTTAACATAGGGGATGACAATGCAATATTTAGCTGCCAGATTGTGGCCATACATCACACACCACACATCTGACACACAAAGGCCCTTCTGTATGCTGAATGCAGCACACATTGAGTCTACTATTGTTCCTAGTTCATAGTCATTTGCAAACATCAATAGGCTGATGCCTTCTGTGTTAGTCTGTGTGGTATAGATAACAAAGAGGGGGAGTACCAGGAATGAACCCTGTATTACTGTGGCTGGCACTGGTTTGATGTGCATGTATTAGTCAGGCACCTTTTGTAATGTTGGTTCCTGTGACATAGGAATATACACCTAGTTTACTGAGTTTAGCTGGAACACAGTATGCATGATGGTGTCCTAAGACCTGGCAAGGTCATGATATGCTGTGTGAATCAACCTTACTGTCATCTACATCTGTACTGAGTACATCAAATAAGTTGATCATGGTTCATGGCCTTACAGACCAGACTCAGCAGGGTAGTAGTGCACTATTTCCCATTATCAATGGTGTCTCCCCCTTTGTGGGGTGTGATAACTGTTGCTGTGCACCATTCAGTGTGTACACAGTCTGACATGGAGCTATGATTGAACATGATGTGTATGTGGATAACTGATTGTTCTTACATTTGTGTAGGATACACTCTGGGATGTTGACAGGTCCCATGAAAGCTGTATGTATGGCTTTAGAGAGTGCAGCTTGTACCTGCATAGTTGTTATTACAGGGGCCCTGTAGTGTACATGGATATATTACTAAGTGTACCTGTTGGGGGGGTGGGAGTGGGTTTAGGTTCTCCAAGACCCTATCTGGATGAACAGGTGCTATTTCTGTATGTGCAGTACTTCCCATGCCATAGTGCTGTGCAGCATGGCAGGTCTTGTCGTTGCCATTACAATTAATGACACAGCTATAGCATGCTCTGTGCTTGGCCTCATAATATGTGGCTGATTAGTTTCACAGTAGCTTTGTGTGGTTTTATATGGTGTATCTGCATCTTACTGAGGCTGACCAAGGATCACCTACACTCATGTGTGTTCATTCTTGCAACAGTTACTACCTTAAGAAAATACAAAGTGAACTGGACGACCAGAAAAAGTAAAAATTTTATTGAGGCATTGAAATGTTTTATGACTTCTTATGTCAACAGACCAAGTTTTCACACACCAAAATACTTACATTAAGAACATTTGTTTGACTTTCGAAGGTCATTTATTTAAACAAACCACAGGGGTAGCTATGGGGGCAGCGTGTGCACCAGTTTTTGCCAACATTGTTCTGACTCCGTGGGAACTGTGTCAAGCTTTTTCATCTTCAGGGATGTCCCATTGTAAGTTTTATGGTCGTTACCTGGATGACATCCTCATTTTCTGGGATGGAGACCGTGACCAGTTGTATGAATTCTTACTGTTCCTTAATTCAAGCACTATGTTCCTCAAATTCTCCATGGAAATGAATTCTGACTCCATTAGTTATTTAGACATCAGAATTAGCAAAGACTACATCAATAGCGTATTCTTCTCCACCATCTATCGTAAACCTACATACTCAAACTCCCTTCTCCATTTTGAGAGTGGGCACCCTGTGCATCAAAAAAGATCCTTAGTCAAAGGCCAGGGGGTGAGATTAGCCCGCATGGTTAGCAGGATGGAAGATTTCCAGAAGGAAAGGAATGTTTTATTGAGTATGCTTTTAAGAAGAGGATAGCCAAAAGAATTTGTTACACCTTTGTTGGAAGAAGTTACTAAAAAGAGATCAGAGGGACATTTCTATCCCTTATTAGGAATTGATACTACCAGATTGTGTGCACCGTTGGAGAACAGTAGCAACCATACTGGTCATTTTCACAATGGGTTCATCCTCACATACACTCCACAGTTCACACTGATTCGGGACATTGTTTTCAAAAACTGGTTTATCCACAACAGTGATGAAAGCATAGGTCAGAAGGTTGGTGAAGCCCCCGTAGTGGTTTACAGAAAGGACACCAGCATCAAGAATATCCTTGAAAGAAATCCAGTTAGTAGTACCACCGGCAGACTGGGAAAAATGACTAAATATGGACAGTGCATGCAGTGTAAGCACATATTAGAGGGAGACAGGGTTTTACTCAAAGGTTATGGATGGGTAAGATTATTTCACAAATACAATTGTGGTAGCAAAAAAGTCATTTATGCCAGCATTTGTCAGACTTGTATGTGCTTCTATATCGGAAAAAACAAAAATGCTTTTAGAACCCGCATTTATCAACATATTTATGATATAGATAAATGTAACATTACAAATGCATTAGCCAAACATATCAACCTTCACCCAGGTCACTATTTCAAGTTTATAGCTCTTGAACAGATCATCATAGATGAAAGGTGTGGCCCTATTGACCATTTATTGGAGTATAAAGAACTATTATGGCAATTGAGGGTCAATGCCACCACTAGCTCAGGGCTTAATGATATGGTTTCACTTAGCAGTTTTTTTAAATTAAAAGCAGACTTCTGCATTTAAATTTTCTGTGTCTTTTATAACCATGACAAGAATGTTATTGATTTTATTTCTTCTTGGTTATGAAAATATAGTTATAAAGAGGTATAACACCTATGGTCAAAATTTACATGACTTGCTAGTAAAATGCATTAAGGAAGCCTGTACCTTTAAAAGTGGATGTACTTTTTACAGTTTTTTTAATTGATTTATTGCACTGGTTATATAAGACTCAGTGTGTAACTTGATTTTATTCTGAAGAAGTCATAGTTAAAAATTGACGAAAGCGCTCAATAAAATTTTTACTTTTCCTGGTCATCCAGTTCGCTTTTTATTTTCTTAGTTTTGCTCCTTTTGGTTTACAGCAGTTACTACATTCTGTGGTACAGTTTAAAGCATGGTACCACCAGTTTGCATTTTTGTTTGTGTTTGGCTGAATCTTGGTTCTGTTTCAATGAGACAATCACTGCACGTATGTGACTGCTTAAGGTTCATTTGTATAGGATTCAGCATTTGCATATGCATTGTCCATCTGCATGGGTGCTATGACAGTCACCACTTTGCTCTTAGGAAGCATAACAGTGGCTTTGGAGACTATATGTAGCATACTGTTAGCCCTGTTTGTGTGACTATTGTGATCCAGGTCATTGGGGTTGATGGAATACAACATGCATTGAGCGCAGGTGTTGGCACATGAGGAGTGTTCCCAGTTCATAATGGAATAGTTGAGAGTAGCCATTATTATGGTTTTCTGTCTCAAACCTAATCTTCCCCATTACAGCACATTGTGACAGTTGGGAAATCTGTGGCATGGTGGGTGATCTGTCGCAAGGTGCAATTTGAATTCCACTTTGGCACAAAGGTAGTTGCTCAGCATAATGCATCTGAAGTTATGCAAGTGCAACTAGCGTGGGGGTGTACATATCCTTCAGGAATATGGACACACCTGCGGCCCGTGTGTTCCAATAAAGGATAATGGGCAAGAGGTGAGGTATGTGTTATAACATGGTCATGCAGGTGTGCTCTCCGGAGCATTGAAACATGTCTCAGCCACTGCACAGATATGTTCTCCATGTCAGGGATTCACATATGTGAGTCCATATAGTGTTTCTGACATGTATCATTGAGTAGCGAGACCCGCAGTTTATCGCTTAGCTGTCCCTGTAACAGCAGTGGACCTTCACTTGAACTGTGCATGATGAAGGCACTATAGGGGAAGCATGCGCCCTAGCCAGTATCCAGATTCCCAGGGGTGACAGGTGCAGACCGTGTCTGGCAAAGCATCATGGTCTGTCAATCATGTTATCCCAGGGAGACAGATACTGGATACCCTTTGACTTGCACCACTACAGTAGACAATTGTGGAATACAATCCTTTTGTCCCTGTACTGCAGTATCATTCTGGCCAATGGCAGAATGCTACCCAGGCCTTGGGACATACCTGCATGGGCTACAAGACCTGACAGTTCTTACATGTGTTTCCATGCAGTCCAGGCTACTGCATCACAGATCCTGCACAACAACATGGAATATGCCAGAGCCATGTGTATAGTTCAAAAGGTGGTCTGAGCGTATGAGTATGTGGCTAATCATGGCAGACAGGCAGCTGACAATATGTATGCCCTCGTATAGGTTGGTGTGTAACATAGTGCTAGAGTTTGCATTCATAAATAAGCACTGTTGGGCATGTTTCCGGCCATGTGTTCTGAGGTGTGGCACAATTATGCAAACTATGTCATACAGTTTGTGTATTTCATTGTCTATCTATTCCAGCTTGGGAGGACACTTGTTTGGCCAGATACTTAGAAGCATCTGTGAAAGTGTGTGATTTCTGGTAGTGTGTGTGGGTGTCCTTACTGTGTTCTGGTAAGGGTATGTGTTGGTTGTGATGATGAGATGCATGTGTTAACCTACACCTCATGACGGTCCAGTCCAGTCATGGCTGTAGACTGGACTGCCTTCCAGCTTACCCCTGTAGCTGCATCCCAGACAATGTGTGGGGTGTGGTATTAGGTGGGTTTGGCAGTGTACATGGCATAGAGATTACATTCCCCCAGGATGGCCACATACACAAAGCTGACATTAGTAAACACCAGTAGCTGACTGGTGGACATGCCTGTATGACCATTCAGTACTACAAGTACCAAGTACTGTATTTAGTGTACTTATTGCTTATGAAGATGTTTTAGACAGTGATGCTCACATGTAAATATTTGTGTCATGGACGTGACAACACTGGCTATTAAGGAAACATTGTAGCTACCTTTAGCAGCAATACTCCTCTGAGGAGCACATCACATCCTGATACTTGATTACAGATGATGCAAGTGTCTACAGGTCTGTTTCCTTTTCTGGGTATATACTCACATATCCACCAGGACCATGAGCTATGTTGGGCACAGACACCCTCTCTCCAAACAGAGTCATGTATCAATAGACTCTGATGCCACTATCAACATGATCAGGATATAATCAGACAGTGTAAGCCATCACCTATGAAGCGGCTATTACACATGGGCAGCAGTCTCCCACGTCTTACACTCCTACTGCAGATGTTACACTGGAGTTAAAGATGATATGCAACCTGTTTCATTACCAGTACTGTGCACTACCTTACATACAGTATGTGCACGTGGCTGTTAGGTTGACAATGAGAGGTTCGGCTACACAAACCTGGTAGTTCAACAAGTGTGTCTCTACTCTCAATATTCACTCTATGTAGGTGTGCACATAGCCATTCGGGCCAGCCCTGTAACAAGGGTCACTACACATTTGCATAACATGTACAGATGCACAGCTGTTACTGCTTGCAAACGATACTAGAGAGGTCCAACCCTGTAACAAGGGTCACTACACATTTGCATAACATGTACACATGAACAGCTGTTATTGCTTGCAAACGATACTAGAGAGGTGGATATTACATGTGTTATGTGCATGGATAGTTACCTAGCTCTTCCAATTATCTTTGCTATCATGCTGCTAAACTGTCAGATGAATACAAGTGATATGTATCCTGTTATTGAGTATTGTAATTGCCAATAGACATAACTACTGTTTGCATAACATAACAGAAATGCTATGTAGAATGGAATACAGATCTGCCTAAAATACTGTACATTACACAGTTATTGGCACAATATCCCACAATGCAAACCATATTTGCACAGTAAAACCACCTTTGACATCTTCATCTTACTTATACACCCATACGTATGTCTACTGTTACAATATATCGACATATACTATCCCCTGTTATAGCACATACTTGTTGGACCAACCCTGACACTGACAGTGGCTGGAAGCAAATTGGTGACTTCAAAGCCCATATCATCTCTTGTGGTATATGAGGTGTTTGCCTTGTGACCTACAGAAGTACACACATAGAATACTGCAAGCATTACTACTGCTCAACAATACATTTCTA